>NC_092570.1:16089917-16339917 GCF_037975245.1 Apostichopus japonicus
GTACTCTTTACTAAGCCTTGAGGTGGATGTACCCAATTCAAATACAATTCTTTAACGCTTCACAATTGGATTTTCTGTGTTGACATTGACATTTTCAGATAATGACCTCTGTTGAAATTTGACCTTTATAAGGAAAAACAGTAGGTTTAATCATTGTACCCAATAAATTGCATTCCTAAGCTACGTATGAAAAATGGACCAATTTTTACAATCAGTGCCACAAATTCAATTATTTTTAATGGGTTTGTTTTTCTTAAGAGTATACTTTAGTCATAACAATTTATTAATATCTCAACAAAATCTCACGTTTGAAAAAGAGCACTTTTTAATTTGTGTAAACAAAAGGCGTAATTAAGCGGAACCCCAGGTTAACGTTCGCCGCTGAACTTACTATTTAAAAGTTTGGCAGTGGACGCGATTACACATTAACTGCGTTCTTTGTCCTTATACATAGGCTATTTGGTTAGGCTAAATTACCTTTAGGCTCAATATGAGTTACTAACCGTGGTATATGAACACTTTCTTTTGACTTGGACTTAACATGGCGTCGCATCGTAGTCTTACTAGTTCAAGCAAAATTCAAGACGGATCGTGTTTCCTATGAACTTACCTGATTTGAATCCGATGTCGAGAATTGCCACAATTTGAATAGTGTTGGCGCCTACCTTTCTTTCTAAAGCCTTTTAGGAAAACACAGAGAGAGGGAGAGAGAAGGAAAGCTTAGTCGGGTATGACTATTCATCAAGGATAATAAATTTGTTGCTGAGATAAAACAAAAAAATATGAGATCATAACCATATTTATAATGTTCATACTGTCAGTAAAAGTGTATATAGAGCATGACGTTAAAGTACATGTTTATACAGAAAATGTCCCAAGTAGGCTTACATCGGATGAGAAACCAGGATCCGCAGGCCCACTCTCGATTCCTCGAGATGCCATCAGCGACGTAGCCAGGAATTTGAAAGGGGGGGAGCCCTTTTTGCGATTGATATGGATTTTCAAAGTTGTAGGCACGACTATCTGAGCGGAGCGCCACCATCGGTTGGCGCGGAGCGTACAAGAAATTTTTTGGTTTTACAAACCCCCAGATGGCCGGAAACGGCCCTTCCCTAGTGTTCATTCTGGTTCCCTGGCCTCTTGCTAACTTGAGACACCTCATTCAATATCACTTTTAAAACCAAAAAACAAACGAGTTAAAATAGTACGTAATTCAAAAATACATAATGTATTAAAATTAGCAAGGTACACAAGGGCGGCGGAAGCACTTTTAATCTGGGGGGGGGGGGGCACCGACGTCAAAGGGCACTTTGCAGAAATTCGATTGGACTGATGCAGCCTGATATTTAGTACCCTTTATAAATCTTGATGTATTATCTTATTTGCGTATACACATCACTCCATCAACGCCCCCCCCCCCCCCCCGTCTTAGTAGTCTTACTTTTCAACTTCTGATACTTGTAGATACAAAGATAGGCCAGAAATGTCTTTGATACAACCATAGCCAGTATTTGTCTTTGATACAACTGTAGCTAGTAAATGTTTATCGAAAAGGCTGTTTTGGAACTTGGAACGCCGATCGTGACAACAACAGGCAACAAAGTGCTGCAGCTCTATACATACAAAGTCTGTTAATCAACGATAGGCTTATTTGACTGTGGAATGTTCTCAACTGAAATTTTATCTGCGTAAACGGGTTCTTAAGTATATTACAAAACTGACAAGATCGTATCCTAGTCTTTTTTTTTTGGCGGGTAGAGTATTGAATGAAACGGCACGCGATATGAATGACAGCCTAGATGACAGAAGAATAGGTCACCTAATTTAGCCATAACCTTGCTACGTTCATTTCAATAGTTTTTCCTGTTTAGTCTCTTAAACTCGTCCAGCAAGCTTATGGATTTGAATTATGGGTGTTTTAATAAAAAAGATAACTTGGCCAAAAAAAGTGTAGGCCCAGGCCTACAGTGCTACATACTGGCTACGCCCCTGATAGTTCTAAATTAGGATTAGATCTCTTACTGAAATATCGCTGACCTAATAAGGTGATCAAGAGTACAAGTTTTATGTAGAAAAAGGGCACATTTTTAACCTGAGGAAAAGTGGGGGGGCACTTGCCCCCTGTGCCCCCCGGTTCCGCCGCCCTTGAAGGTACATGTACAAAGTAGTCTTACTTTTCAACTTCTGATACTTGTAGATACAAATATAGTCCAGAAATGTCTTTGATACAACTGTAGCTAGTACATGTTTAAGTTAGCCAACTAAGAGAATGCAAATTTCTCAAGTGTTTTCTCAACTGAAATATTATCTGCGTAAACGGGTTCTTAACTACATGTTAAAAAACTGACAAGATCGGATTTCGGCGGGTAGAGTGTTGAATGAAACTATCGTGCTACATACTGGCTATGCCCTGATCATATGATATCAGTATCAGCAGATTTTGTTTCCTGTTTAAATTCTTTTACATGTTCTTTTACATAATATATCAGAAAGACAAACATAGTGCTCTTTTACAAGTTTTCCAGTAGGATGATTCTTGTTTATTGTCCAATGTCTGGACTTTAATACATTTGACGAACTTAAGTGATGGACAATATAAACTTTCATATTTTGTAATACAGCCAGATATGCAGTGGCCTAAAAACAAATATCGTTATCGCAGTGTATTAGCAGTGTAATAATTATTTATAGGAAGTGCGTATCACGTACGATTGCTAGCTTAGCTTCATAACATGCTGTTCATGCAACAACTTAGAACGACTCATTGAACGAACATTGTCGACGTTGTTGTGCATACAGTTCGTGACATTCCATAGAGTGCGGTTAGGTAGGCAATATGTATTTTATTACGCAGTGGCCAACTGTAGGCTTGTAATTGGCTATAAGCTAAATTTAGCTAATTGCATCTGCCAAACTAAGTAAGTAGTTGAATCAGTAGGCGTGAATATTACTACGATTACAATCGAGTTAACGGAGCTGACGAGTATTCAAGATCAAAAGAGCACTGACAAAATACCATGCTAAAAAAACGACAGTTTAAAAAAAAAAATCGACACTGAAAGGGGGGGGGGGAGCGGTCGCTCCCCCTGCTCTCCCCCTGGCTACGTCCCTGGATGCCATAAATGTTGTTTTATTGGTCTTTCTTAAATCATTATGGGGTCAAAATGTGTGTGTGTGGTTTTGTGGATCATAGTTATACTATACTGAGATGGTAAAGCAATGTTGCACATATTATACTTACAATAATATTGAGGCAAAATACCCGTTAATGTTCTCAAAGGAGTCTTTTAGCAAGAACAAGACTAAAATAAACGAAATGTAGCTAAACGGAAATTTAAATACTGGTACCATATACTAACAATCATTCGTTCCATTGTTGAGTATAGTACTATGAGAAAGAAAACAACATGAATCAGGAAAGAATATTTGCATTACAAACATGATCACCGAGAGAGAACGAATCCATTCGATGACGTCGTCAAAGCAGCACTGCTTAACAGGGTGTCTGTTTACTGAAATCAATCTATCGTCATTCCTAGATAGAAATAGATAAACAGGAAATATTGTTGAGGTAAACATGATGAAAACAAAGGAGGAGAAGGAGAAGGAGAAGGAGATGGAGAAGGAGAAGGAGATGGAGAAGGAGAAGGAGAAGAAGAAGGAGAAGGAGAAGGAGAAGGAGAAGGAGAAGGAGAAGGAGAAGGAGAAGGAGAAGGAGAAGGAGAAGGAGAAGGAGAAGGAGAAGGAGAAGGAGAAGGAGAAGGAGAAGGAGAAGGAGAAGGAGAAGGAGAAGGAGAAGGAGAAGGAGAAGGAGAAGGAGAAGGAGAAGGAGAAGGAGAAGGAGAAGGAGAAGGAGAAGGAGAAGGAGAAGGAGAAGGAGAAGGAGAAGGAGAAGGAGAAGGAGAAGGAGAAGGAGAAGGAGAAGGAGAAGGAGAAGGAGAAGGAGAAGGAGAAGGAGAAGGAGAAGGAGAAGGAGAAGGAGAAGGAGAAGGAGAAGGAGAAGGAGAAGGAGAAGGAGAAGGAGAAGGAGAAGGAGAAGGAGAAGGAGAAGGAGAAGGAGAAGGAGAAGGAGAAGGAGAAGGAGAAGGAGAAGGAGAAGGAGAAGGAGAAGGAGAAGGAGAAGGAGAAGGAGAAGGAGAAGGAGAAGGAGAAGGAGAAGGAGAAGGAGAAGGAGAAGGAGAAGGAGAAGGAGAAGGAGAAGGAGAAGGAGAAGGAGAAGGAGAAGGAGAAGGAGAAGGAGAAGGAGAAGGAGAAGGAGAAGGAGAAGGAGAAGGAGAAGGAGAAGGAGAAGGAGAAGGAGAAGGAGAAGGAGAAGGAGAAGGAGAAGGAGAAGGAGAAGGAGAAGGAGAAGGAGAAGGAGAAGGAGAAGGAGAAGGAGAAGGAGAAGGAGAAGGAGAAAGAGAAGGAGAAGGAGAAGAAAAAGAAAAGAAATCATTGTGACGAAGAAAAAATTTACCTGATGCCTGCATTGAAGACAATTCCGCCTTCTTCAATACTTTGAAAACAGATATGCTTCCCGTTTTGGACCTCTTTCTGCTCTAAGAAGGCTGATAAGTCGATGCTAATATCAGACAGTGTGGGGTGCATTATTGTCAGCAAAGATCTTCGCAGTTGCGCCATATTGTTCTATAAACGTTAGAGTTAAAAATGAAACGGCATGTGGTGAATGGGTATTAATTGATACATTACATACCAGTACGTGTCCAGATCGTATATATTATCAGCCTGCTTCTCTCAACACAAAATCACAATAGAATATAACAGCCAGCAGGCCTTTCCGGTACCGATATGCGATTCCACTGCCAAGTATTGCTGAAAATCACAATATATTTTCTAAACAATATTCCTTAATTGACAATTATGAGTGATATTTAGTTTCTCCTATATATATATATGTACACACACACACACACACATATATATATATATATATTTGTATGTATATATATATACACATATGTGTGTGTATATATGTGTATATATATGTACCTCTTGCAAGCACAACAGATCTTCTCATACTTCTCAGTGTAGCTTATAATGCTTCTGACGAGTCCTATATACCTATACATGATATATATATATATATATATATATATATATATATATATATATGTGTGTATGCATGGATAAAGATACACAAAGATGTAAATAACCGCGGGAATCCGTTTGCGTACACTGAGTTAGTATTTCTTTTCCCGTCCCCATAGAATTTCTTTCCCATATTGTGACTCGTGAACGTAATCTGACTGTTTTTCTAGAAACAAGATTAGTTCCTTATTCATATTTCATCGTTTGGCATTTTCTTAGAAGCGAAGAGAATAGTTTTTTTTTTTTAATTTGTTACTAAATTTACATTTCTATAGCAATTTTGTTCAACATTCACCTTTAGCTACCGGCATATCCTTGACTTGCAACTTCACCTGAATTAAGCTAGCCAGTCATTTGAGGTGCATGCGCACAAAGTTGCCCAAGTAGTTTGCATTTTCCTCCATTATCACGTGACATTTGGCATTGTACATTATACATAGCCTAATGTACTAAAGACAGTCTTTGGTATCCCACTTGTATTTGAACTTTTTGGTTACATTGTTATTTTGATATATGTAATGGTCGCAGTGCTTTTTTTTTGGTTATTTCACCTTTGACTTTTGACCCTATGAACTAATTTTCGTACACATTTAACCACGTTTG
The DNA here is from genome assembly GCF_037975245.1 of Apostichopus japonicus. Taxonomy (NCBI): domain Eukaryota; kingdom Metazoa; phylum Echinodermata; class Holothuroidea; order Aspidochirotida; family Stichopodidae; genus Apostichopus; species Apostichopus japonicus. Next base: position 16,095,609 of record NC_092570.1, read on the forward strand.
ACCTATGACCTTCTTAGATCACACCACCTTTGGCTTCTAACATTAATTCATGCACTGTAGACATATATAGTCTGTGACCATTACATCATTGTGACTGTGCTCTAAGTACACTGGTATTTACTGTAAAACGCCGAAGGTCACGCGATCAATTGGGTTCAAAGGTCAAAATAAAGTCCAAATTTCGAGATTAAGTTAAAGGCGAGATTGATGAAGAGAAACTTGGAGGCAACTATACTGTCAACACAATATTGGAATGCCAGTGGAAAGAATTCAGCAAAAACAAGGCAAAATAATACGAAATATTTCGATGAACAACAGAAATTTCGTTTTTACAGGTTAATACATGTTACAGGTTGTTGAGGAATTAGTTTTGTTGTAATGTGAAGACCCAAAACGGGGCAATCTTGTAGAGTTTTCAGTAGTAAGATAAAATATAGAGCACAAATCATATGCAATGATCATGAATTTCCTTTTTTTCAATAGCAAAATGTCTTCCACCTTAATTTTCCCGTCATTTTGGGGAAAAATCCATCCGTGGGAAATTTGATCAAGTCAAATATTTACTTGTTCTTCAGGCTTGCTGTCTAGTTTGATGATGTCATTCTCTGTAAAGGGACTACTTTCCAGAGTTGACAGTTTGAACTTCTTGTGTGTGGGTTTACGACATGTGAGGATGACCCAAATTGTTTTTGCTCTTAGCGTTTCTCTATGGTACGTCCAATGTAAACAAGTTGTAGGTCGTTCTATTACATGTATGGGTGCAATTGTCGTGGGTAATATTGGTTTAGCACAATTCATACGTGATATCCAAAACATTTAAGCAAATTAAACAGTGGAACACGTTTTCATTCTGTTATTGCATGAATGAAAACGACGAAGTTCAAATACTGTTGGTTCTTTGTTTTTTTTTGCAATGGGGCATTTTTGTATCCTTTAGTAATAAGTACAACGATCGATCTATTCCATAAAATAAGTTCGTGGCAGTTTAGATCCAATGACAATCAATGGGGGATGTGCTGCCTTCTTGTTACACCCATATCTTTAAGAGTGTATCATTGGTAACCCTTATACCCTTATATGCGCTTTCTTTTTTTGGCATTGGAATGCTTGTTTATCAAGAAAAACAGATACCAACCAAACAACCTTTAGAAATCGATAACGATACATGCTCAGATTAGCACGTTCAGACAATGCGTTATAACGTATTTTGTAGAATTCATATAAAACTATTCCAGGAAAGTTTGAAAGAAACGAAAGACTGCGGTCGGTCCACCGCCTTAACGGTCTGTTGGATAAACTGTAAGTTTGTTTGTTCTTTACATGGGCATAAAGGAACCGAGGGAAAGGTTTATTACACTGTTTATTAAGAATGGTGTATTTTTACGGTATAATATAACTGTATGCAGGAGGCCTACGCTTAGACGTATATCATTTACTAGTGCTTTGTGAAAAACGGTGCGAAGTCTTTGTTTTACGGGTGTACCTTGAAACCGTGAATGCCACGTTCTTGGAAATCGTGTAAGAACATCTCCTCTCAACTTTAAACAAACCGATTTAGGGTGTCGACTGTTTGTTCAACAATAAGAGGCAGCCTAAAGCAATTCATTCCCTGATATTTCGCATCGATGATTTCATTGAAATTGTCATCATTCTGCTACTGTTCGTCACGTTTCACACAGGTCTATTGTATCGTTCTTCATATGTGTTGATGCAATTTGGTGCATAACTTGCAACACTATAGTTTGTTTGGCTATCGTTATATACCGTGGTACACCGGTATGGCTACATCCAAGAAGAAAGGGGTATGTGTAATACATTCAGTAAAATCAAGTGTCAGCGAGTATCTCACTATCTATTAATTGTTGTCATTTCTCAAAGATCATGCCAATAAGCTTGAGGGATCGGCCTGCCTGGCTAGGTATCTATATGTTATAATATATATGTATTCTATTTCACATTCAAACTAATAGCATATCGACGATGTCGAAATCATGCCAGGAGCGGTGCTTATTTTGTATAAATTTACTTTGTTACAGTTTTGTCACAGTTTGTCACAGTTTATGATTCAACAATTGAGTATAGAACTATAACTATGTTATATATACCTCATTCAACAGTTGAATGTAGAAATAAAACTGTGTGTTATCTACATGATTCAACATTTAAATATTGGAATCTATATTATATCTATATGAATATACAACAGAAATTGTTTTACATGTACATCATTCAACAGTTGAGTGTTGAACTATAAAATTGTGTTATATCTACATCATTCAACAATTGAGTAAAGAACAAACTATGTTATATCTACATCATTCAACAGTTGAATATAGAACTAAACTGTGTTATATATATATATATATATATACACCATTCAACAATTGAATAAAGAACTAAAACTGTGTTATATCTACATCATTCAACAATTGAATAAAGAACTAAACTGACTGTGTTATATCTACATCATTCAATAATTGAATAAAGAACTAAAACTATGTTATAACAGCATCATTCAACAGTTGAATAAAGAACTAAAACTGTGTTATATCTACACCATTCAACAATTGAGTTAAGAACTATTTATATCTACATCATTCAACAATTGAGTTAAGAACAAACTATGTTATATCTACATCATTCAGCAGTTGAATATAGTACTAAAACTGTGTTATGTCTACATCATTCAACAATTGAATAAAAAACTAAAACTATGTTATAACAGCATCATTCAACAAAATGAGTTAAGAACAAACTATGTTATATCTACATCATTCAACAATTGAATAAAAGAAGTAAAACTGTGTTATATCTACATCATTCAATAGTTTAGTGTCTATAGATCTAAAACTGTGCTATATCTACATAATTCAATAGTTGAATAAAGAATTAAAACTGTGTTATATATTAACATCATTCAGCAGATGAATATAGAACTAAAACTGTGTTATATCTACATCATTCAACAATTGAATAAAGAACTATTTACTATTTATATCAACATCCTTCAACAATTGAGTTAAGAACAAACTATGTTATATCTACATCATTCAACAATTGAATAAAAGAAGTAAAACTGTGTTATATCTACATCATTCAATAGTTTAGTGTCTATAGATCTAAAACTGTGCTATATCTACATAATTCAATAGTTGAATAAAGAATTAAAACTGTGTTATATATTAACATCATTCAGCAGATGAATATAGAACTAAAACTGTGTTATATCTACATCATTCAACAATTGAATAAAGAACTATTTACTATTTATATCAACATCCTTCAACAATTGAGTTAAGAACAAACTATGTTATATCTACATCATTCAACAATTGAATAAAAGAAGTAAAACTGTGTTATATCTACATCATTCAACAATTGAATAAAAGAAGTAAAACTGTGTTATATCTACATCATTCAATAGTTTAGTGTCTATAGATCTAAAACTGTGCTATATCTACATAATTCAATAGTTGAATAAAGAATTAAAACTGTGTTATGTTTACATCATTTAGCAGATGAATATAGAACTAAAACTGTGTTATATCTACACAATTCAACAATTGATTAAAGAACTATTTATATCTACATCATTCAACAATTGAGTTAAGAACAAACTATGTTATATCTACATCATTCAACATTTGAGTGTAGAACTATAACTATGTTATATCTACATCATTCAATTGTTGAATATATAGAACTATAACTATGTAATATCTACATGATTCAATAATTGAAAATAGAACTAAAACTAAACCATAGCTACACTCGACAACTGAATATAGAACTTAGACTTTGTTATATCTACATATTCAACAATATTTGGGAGATATTTTCATTACGACTTCATGGTATTAATGTTTTCGCTCAGAACATTAAATCGGAATTGATCATGGCGCACCCAGAACTAAGCGATGCCTTCATAGAGTTGTCAGCCTACTTAGCTCAGAAGGGTACCAAACGTGAGGCGCGTGTATTTATCGAAGATGTCAAAGAAGGTGGACTTGCCTTCAGTAGCGGCATCAGGTGAGTTTCTTTATTTTCATTAAATCCATAACTTTAAGTGACTAACAAACTTTAAGTAGCATAGTGATCAAATAGTTGGTCCACCGTCATACAAGGGCATATATTCTGTAATATAATGACAAACGTTTTCCAAAAAGGATTGAAACGAAAATGTCGAGTTGGAAGATAAGAGAATCGTTGCTTGTCGGGTCAAAACAAACTTTAACAGTTGGAATTGTTTCCCAGAAGTGTTCAAAAACTAGATCTTCGAAATAGAATGCAAGACACCATCGGTTAATATCATATTTCCCTGTTTATATCAGATCAATTAAGTACAGATTTATAAATTAGGTAAAGTATATATGCAACAAACTACACAAGGAAGATTATAAGTTCTTACCCCAAGAGTAACGTTAAAGCTGCGACGCCTAGCTCACCCGTTACAAACGATAATAGGGCTGCATTTGATGATGATACTACAAACGAACATGATGATAGTTTGTACTTCATGATAATATACAAGTACTGCGGGATCACCCAAACCGCTTCATTCCCAGTGGCGGAGCGTCCATACAGTCAGGGGGGCGGATGCCCCCCCCCCCCCTGACTCAAATGGACTGCTGGCGCCCTTTTCAGCTTTTTACTTCTTTTTACTTATTCGCGAATATTGACTTTTTTATTGCTCTCATATCTACCTATTGACATTTGTCACATTTTGTTGGTGTAATTTTCTTACAAATTGCTCTGACGGCAATTTATTCTTCGTTTATCTGCAAATTAGCAATGCCCGGAAAGGGTCATTTCCGGCGATCTAGGGAGTATCTCTACTCAAAAAAAATCTGTACGCTCCGCGCCAACCTGTGGTGGCGCTCCGCTTAGATAGTGTCGAAAGCGCCCCTACAGACCATTCTTGCCCTCCCTGACCAATAACCCCTAGCTCCGCCACTGTTCATTCCCCTAAGTTAATTAAATCAAAGGTTAGGAACGGACCACTCATCTAGAAGATAAATGTCGACACAAACAAAAAGTAGTAGTATTATTTCTGGATACAAGAATGTTCAATCTGAGAGACGCTGAATATATGGGGTTTAAATTCTTAAGATATTGTTAGTCGTCGACATTTTTTATTATAATAACATTTGAAGTAAATGTGGCAATTATTTCAAGAAAACAAAACAACATACATATTATTATTATAATTGTTATGACGCATCTTGACTGTATGATGATCCATGTTTACTTATTTAGAGATTCTGATCGTTTGGTTGCTATACACAAGACCGATGTCAAAAACCTGTCGTTCGACGAAATCCTGGAAGCCATCAAATGTACCTCGGTCATAGTGTTGGTAAGAACATTTTGTTATACTATCTGACTATACTCGCAAGAATGTGAATGAATCTTCAAGGTTGTCATCGTGTGTGAAGGGGCCTACCTATACGTGTGGGTGGTACGTATGGGTGTGTGCGTATGTGTGTATGCGTGTGTATGTGTGCGTGATTACCTCTGCTTTGGCTGACAGATTAGAGTTCGCGATAGGTTATTTCATTGCCGATTGTATCATTGGTCTACCTACGTTAAGAACCCTATTGCTTTGGTGCAAGTCAACGGCCATTGGAGGTCACCAAGGTCAAATTAAAGTATACATTTTCGGTGAGCTCAAAGGTCATATCCTGTCAACAGAGGTCACAGTTTCAATTTCTTGCAAAACGAGTACATTGAGTCGCAAAGATGGTACATGTTAAAGGATTTAGTCCCACATTTAACATATCGTTGTCCAGACATTTTGAAAATCGTGTGTTAATAACATGTGAACATTAAAACTGCATTAGGCTGAGAACACATCAATGTTGATAGCTAATCGAGTACTACAGTGGTGAAACGCTACAAATATCAACATATCAACTCAGAGAACCAATTTAAGCACGGTAAGCAGTTATTGACTAAATTTGCAATGGCGATGTCGTATGTGTGTATACGTATGATGTATTTGTGTGATGGTTTGGACTTTAAACACTATGACTCAAAAAGTACAGTGTTTCAACTAGGGATTGCTTTATTCTAAATTATACAAATGTTATAAATATGATAACTTTAGCAGCGATACCTCAATGATATTGATCCTGGGTATACGAGATCCAACCTAAAACGAAAAAAAAAAATCATAGAAGTCAAAGACATTAGAACTAAAATTAAAATGGATGAAGGACAAATGTAGTATATTTAGCTCCATCTCCAATGACGACAAGGCAGCTACTTTGAGCGGAGTTCACGGGTCATTTGAGGTCACCTATATTCAAAGGTGTAATTTCTGTATATGTATTTAATTGGTATAACACAATATACAGAAAAAAAGAAAATTTATTTTGCAGGCGTTGATGAATTACAAATTGCCCAATCTGGTTTTCTCTTCTTCTTGACAGACTGTAGAGCGATCTGTGAAGAAGAAAAATGTTTCCATTGTCATAGCTCTTGATATCGGAATAAATTCAGGTTAGTTTAATATTTGCATGAAAACAATAACGACCCACCTGTTACAATCAACAAAGGGCAGCTACGTCAGGATAGACAAGCTGAAGATGGTAATGGACGGGGGGCGCTGTAACAAATAGCGATATCACGGTTTTCCTGTTTATGGATATGCTGTTTACCGTTCTTTCTGAAAGGCAACTTATATTTACTTATATATAGTCACACTTTTCATCGTTCGCCAATTCATTCGGTTCTGCTGTTTCCATACATCAGTTTAAAAATGTATAATAAAATAAATATGTACACTCCGTGAATAAGCTAATCTATGAACTTATCTCGCCCACTTAAGTTTATGAATAATTTCATTGATCAGCGTGATTTCATATTGATGTGTGTCATTTTCTCTCCTTATTATAGGTGGACATCCTTACTTGAATTTAATCGGTGTCTATTGGCATGCCATATTTAACGATGTTGAGAAGATCCTTAAATGTACTCCTACATATTCGTTTCAAATAGCGCAAATGGATATTTGCTTTTATATTCAAATGCAGACTAAACGATATTATCTGGCAGTGGAAAATGAAGACATTTCTTTCACTGAGTCAGACGGTTCAGAAGGTAAAAACATATATGTTTACGCCATTGGCATGCCCTCAAAAAGCCTTTCTTATCTAACCTCTCTAGAAGTAATGTATAGGGTAACCTTGAGCCTGCGTGATTGGGTAACATCATCGGTCAAAGTTCAGAGGTCAAACATCAAAAACTACTTCACAACTTTTTTAGCAATTAAATGCTTGTCAGGATGTTGGAGAAAATCATCAAAAGACAAGATATGTCGAGAACAATGGGACATTTAGAATAGTACTGATGTGGTTGTTATGGGTCGATGTAGGTCAAAGGTCAAGTTAAAATTGGCCTCAATTGTGCAGGAAAAGGTGTGTCAAGAACTCCTCCAACACCGTAAGTCCCGGTTCAAGAGTATAGTCATAGAGGAGAGGAGATTTGCAGTTCCCCCTTCTTATTCTTTGTCAACTGTGAAAAAAATTTGCCATGGTGATGGCGCGCGCATGTGTGCGCGTGCAGGTAAGACTGTTCCTTTGTTTGCATAATGTGTTGCCCTGGCTCTTTAACAACATCATTTCCATATAGCAGCGCGCAAACAATTTTGGTTATATTTTTTCGGGCAAGTCGTTACAGGCCCCCATGCCCCCTCAAATCATGCATTCCACTGTGCTCGTGTTTATTTTCAATTATTCGCCCGCCTTGTCAGGTGACTACACGTGATGTATCTCCACATGTCAATCATCACCGAAATCGGGATTTGGAATATGTTAATGAGCTAGATCGATGATATGTCGATTTAATAATAATAATAATAATAAACAGTTCTTATTAAGCGCCCGTAACAGAAGTCTCAGGGCGCTTTACAAATAAAAAGGTCAAAAAATACATAAAGAATACAAGTCAAACACACAGCTAAAGAAGCATATGACCGAATGATAAAAAGTAAAATAGCACACAAAAGGCAATAACCATGGATAAAAAAGCACTAACATATATAGACAATGAATTACTGGGTAAAGAGATGAGTTTTCAGTTTTGTTTTAAAATTGTCCACAGAAGATGCAGTCCTGATATGTTGTGGCAAAATGTTCCATTCTGTATGAGCGGCTTCTACGAATGATCGGCGTCCATAGGCGGTGCGTGGTCGGCGAGAAGGGGGTTTGATTAGGTTCTGAGATGAAGAGCGAAGTGACCGACAAGGATTGTATCGCGTGATAAGGTCAGTTAAATATGGAGGAGCAAGTCCATGGAGACACTTGAATGTGAGCAGGTTGATCTTAAATGCAATTCTTTGGCGGATGGAAAGCCAGTGAAGACCGCTCATGATCTCAGATATGCTGTCATACTTTTTAGTGCGCGTCACCAGTCTAGCTGCAGTATTCTGGATTCTTTGCAGCTTTATGATTTCAGAGTCCGGGAGGCCGTAGAGAAGGGCATTGCAGTTGTCTAAACGCGAGGTGACATAGGCGTGAACCAGTTTCTCAGTTGTATCCTGATCGAGATAATGTCTAATCCTTCCGATGCTTCTGATGGCGTTAGTTGCGTTCCGACAGACGTTATTAACATGTTCCCTCATAGTTAGCTGACTATCTAAAATAACTCCCAGATTGCGCGCAGAGGAGGTTGGTTCTACGTTAGTGTCACCTACCCTAATTCCAGATAAGGGCGTCGCCTTCATGTTTCGCGATGTGACATGAATCACTTCAGTTTTGCTGTCATTTAACTGAAGTTTGTTGCGTACAGTCCATGATTTTATGTCGGCAAGACACTGTTCAAGTTTGGACACAGAAACGTCTCTGTTTGAAGGATTCATAGAAATATGCAGCTGTGTGTCATCTGCGTATGTCATACACTCGATGCCATTGGAAGAGGCTATGTCTTCGATCGGAGCGCTATACATTGTAAAGATAACAGGTCCTGCTACCGATCCCTGCGGCATGCCGCAGTCCATTAGAAGCGCGTCGGAGAGTGCAGTCTCAACAGCAACAGCTTGCTTGCGGTTTTCAAGGTAGGAAACAAACCAGTCCAGCGCCTTATCCGTGATTCCATATCGCTCCTCTAGGCGCGCAATCAACACAGGATGGTCAATAGTGTCAAAAGCGGCCGAGAAATCTAAGAGAACCAGTACCGCCTCGTCGCCTCTGTCAACAGTCTGCAGGAGGTCGTTGCACACGCGGAGAAGTGCAGTCTCTGTACTGCAGCCTTCCCGATAAGCGGATTGTTTGTTGCTCTGAAGCCCATTTTCTTTAAGATAGGCTTGAAGTTGACTTACAACAACACGTTCCAAGAGTTTTGAGTCAAACCTTAAGTTTGATATAGGACGATAGTTCTTCATGTCCTCACAGTCAAGCGATAATTTTTTGATCAGAGGTTTGACACGAGCAACTTTATAAGCATCTGGAAATTGCCCAGAGGATAGCGAATTGTTGATAATCTTTGTGATAATTGGCAAAAGATCATCAAGCAAGTACATCAGTAGCGACATTGGCAGCGGATCGAGGCTGCATGTCTTTTTCGAAGACTTCATCACAAGGGCGCGCACTTCATCCTCCGAAACCTCTTGAAATTGGACAAGAGAGGAGTCACATTGGTCTGTAACATTCACTGAAGCAGAAGTGGATGCATTGTCAAGAGATGTCCGAAGTTTACGAATCTTTTGATCAAAGAAGTTGACAAATTCATTCGCTATGTCTGCTGAAGACATTCCTGATGGTAGCACTGGTGGAGCTTGAGCGACGGACAATTTGTCAATAACATTGAACAACTGTTTTTGGTCACATTCAGATATGACTGACCGGTGGTATTTGGTCTTTGTGCTGTCGAGAAGTTCCTTGTACTCAGAGCAACTTTCTTGAAAGGCTTGTTTATCAACTTCCAAACCAGATGACTTCCACTTTCTTTCATATGAGCGCTTCTTTCTTTTTGCATTTCTGAGGCTCTCATCATACCAAGGAGCATGCGGCCGGAGAGTTATCTTGCGAGTTTTCACGGGTGCATGTTTGTCAAGAACATCGCTCAGAACAGTATGATATTGCTCAATGAGGACATCAGGATCATCAGCAGGATTCAAGATCAATGGTGAGTTGACAACATCATGACGTAAAGCGTCGAGATCAACGTCTTTCAACCGACGTTGACGAACGGTACACTTAGTTGGTTTTGGTCGTGCAACATCGAGATCACACTTCACTGCATAGTGGTCAGATGGAAGTCCATAAAGTATCGATGGGTTTGATACCAGAGAATCCGTTTCATGCGAAATGATGAGGTCTAGGGTATGACCCTTTTTGTGTGTAGCACCAGTCACATGTTGACGAAGACCAGCAGATTCAAGAAGGTCGCGCATATGCGAAGCATCGCGGTCTTGTTCATTATCCACATGAAAATTAAAGTCTCCAGCGAACAACAAGCGACATTGGACAACAGAGATGGTTTCCAAAAGGATGGCAAATTCGCGAAAGAAAGTTGAGGGCGTCTGCTTGCTTTTCGATGATGGAGGTCGATACACAGATAGCAGCCGTAAAGGCTGCTGTCCACTTGAAGAGACAGAAATGTCCATCAGTTCAAATGAAGAAAAGGATTGGGTGTGGTTCTCCGTGATGCCAAAACCCTCTCTGAGAATTATGCAGATGCCGCCTCTTCTACAAAATTTTCGAGGTTTGTGGTAAACAGCATAGTCAGGAAGGGTAGCATAAATATCAGCTAAAGCTCGGTTGTCGCGTGAGTCTCCTTTGAGCCAACTTTCGGTAATCAACAGAATGTCCAGTTTATGATCAATAATGAGGTCACATATTGACGCAGATTTCCCACGGCGTTTCATTGATCTAGCGTTCCAAGTAGCGAACCGAACCTTCGGAAACTTATTATCGGATTGCAAATTCCTAGTGCCAGTAGGACTAATAGGAACTTTAACTAGTTGACGTTGTCTTGGTGACGAAACAAAATCCTCAACAGGTTTATCGCTTGATAAAAGTCTATTACTTGTGATGACTGCAATTGATCGATTTTTCCTTACGCTTCGATAACCACGCTTTGTCAGCTTGGCAATCTTGAGTTCTCGTAATTTACTCCATAGGTTTTGATCAATGCGATTACAATGGCGTTTATCACACCTTTGTTTGAGGTCCAACAGAGTAGCATTGCTATAGAATAGGCGAGGTTTCATAGTTTACTAAGTACAGGTTCTATACACACAATGTATCGCTGTAGTAACGCTATGGCAATATAAATTCACATCAGAAACAGTTCAGAATACCAGATGACGATGAAAAAATGTTCAAATCCACGGAGATTCCGAACGACGAGGTACTTACAGAACACCACAAAATAGTTAAAACACAACAGAGTAGCATTGCTATAGAATAGGCGAGGTTTCATAGTTTACTAAGTACAGGTTCTATACACACAATGTATCGCTGTAGTAACGCTATGGCAATATAAATTCACATCAAAAACAGTTCAAAATACCAGAAGACGAAAAAAATGTTCAAATTCACGGAGATTCCGAACGACGAGGTACTTACAGAACACCACAAATAGTTAAAACACAAATAGAGTCCTCCAATTAGGCAAAATAAACAGGTGTTTACGGAGCGTCAAGAGGAGTGCAACCTGCTGAGGGCGCCACCAGTTATTAAAATTAAGATTTAAATAGGTATATGTCAATTTGAGACGCTAGAAACTGGTATAAGTCCACGGAAATTGACTTCTACCGATTTAATTCGACATATCATCGATTTAAACTGGTAGATGTCGATTTAAATGGACATATCATCGATTTATTTTACATATCATCGATTTAAATCGATGATAAGTAAAATAAATCGATGATATGTAGAATGAAACTGGTATATGTCGATTTAAATTGACATATACCAGTTTCATTCTACATATCATCGATTTAAATCATCGATTTATTTTACTTATCATCGATTTAAATCGATGATAAGTAAAATAAATCGATGATATGTAGAATGAAACTGGTATATGTCGATTTAAATTGACATATACCAGTTTCATTCTACATATCATCGATTTAAATCGACATATACCAGTTTACTTCGACATATCATCGATTTATTTTACTTATCATCGATTTAAATCGATGATAAGTAAAATAAATCGATGATATGTAGAATGAAATTGACTTCTACCGATTTAAATCGATGATATGTAGAATGAAACTGGTATATGTCGATTTAAATCGGTAGAAATCAATTTCAGCTGCTGGAAACTGGTATAAGTCGAAGGAAACTGGTATATGTCGATTTAAATCGGTATAAGTCGATCTCCCATGATTTGAGACTGATGGCCCGCCATACAACCCACCCAATAGCAAAATTAGTACAAAAATAAACCAAACATTTTTTTTTAGAGTATTCAAAATCATACGAAGTTTTGTATGGTGGACCGCGAGATACAATTTCTCAAAGTGGCAAGGAAAACGTGTTAAATATGACTAATTAAAGGTCAATTTTGACCGATTTGACCGGTGAGACCCTCCTCCCATACCTCCACCCCCTCTAGCGACGTCCCTGTGAGCACATAGTGCCCAATGGAACGTGGTCATTTCTTTTCAAAATAGCTCAATGATTGAAATTCTTGATAACCCCAGATATCTCAATTAGTCAATTTTTTATTAACGTAGCACTTGTGTATGATATATCCCCTTTATATTGATTACAAGACTCGACTCCCCAGTCCTTTCTTTGGAGGTCAAATTTTGTTTGAGGTCTAGACAAGTTTAAGGCTCTAAACCCTATTATACGCATGATAACTTGGCTTGGTCTGTAGATCCATCAATAGTGCATGCAACAGGGTTGGGGGGGGGGGGGGGTGGAGGGTGAAGGTCATTTAAGGACAACAAAAAGTCACAGTTTGAAACATTGTAGATATGCAAACTCTTAAAGAAGAGCAAGAATACATTTAATACTTGATATGTAGGTCCCCATTAGTGCAACATCTACCATGGTCAACACTTAAAAACATTGTGTGCAGTGTTACTGTACAATGTTCTCCTGTACAATGTTGCATAGAATCACTATTAGCAAACTGACGTTCAGGTCTGGTTCATTTCTAGGTATAGTGCTTTCTTGTAATTACATACTGCCCTATGAGCTGTGGGTGTAGTGAACGAATCGGCACTTTTTAGTCCAGTTTCAAAAGTGCCATCCGTTCTATTCCATTTATGTCTTGATGAACTGTTCTTTGGGACGTTTCAAAACTCCCTTTTTTTAGAGGTCCCGATTCTGTCAATTATTCCTAGACATTGTGTAATGCGTATCTTCATAGGACACTGTCATATCGGTCCTAACAGTGCTGTAGATAAGACTGAATGTCCTAAAGAGCGTGCTCTATCCTGTTTAGCGGTCTGCAAGCTTTTGTATAGCGCAATCTATGAGCTAGTTGTAACAAAATATGTCTTAAAAGATCTCGCCTTCAATAATTGCGAGTAGAATCAAAGAAATAAATCCAGTACATTCCATTTCGGGTACTTGGATACAATTTTAATGCTGGTCAAAGCTTAAACTCAGTTTAGCGGACGTGATAAACAATACCTCAAGAAAACTGCTCTCTGATTGGTTGATAACCGAAAGTGCTTAAAAATTGCCAAACGAACGGCAGGCAACATTTCGTTGATAAAAGTGTTGGTTACGAATGGTGAAAACCGTGTCAGTTCGAATTTGCCCTACTTTAATTGAATTAGGAATGTTAGGTACTTTCCCCAGTAGTATCACTGTTTCCTCAAAGGAATTGCCAATGATGTCAGAGACCGCAACTTGTGAAGTTTTGCGGACCTAAAGAGGACCGATATGATAGCGCCCCTTTTAAGTTTTTGATTTTATGGCGTGGCTAAAAATTCCCATTAATTTCCATTTTTGTCATATTTTGATTACCTTTACTATTATATTCATAACAACTCTTCTACTTTGATAATAAAGTCTACTTCACAGTGTTCACATACACGGCTGCTGTAAATCCAAGCAGAAATAAAATACCTGTGATACTCGTACCGAACGATCAACCGAATAGATGCTTAGCCGCAAATAACCAAAACGAACTGGCCCTTGCGGTAAGAGACTGTTATAAGTTCATTTCGGTGTAACTGGGTTGTCCAGGGAAACAGAAGTCCCAATATGGGGAAAAAATCCAGATCCGGATGATCCAGTATAGTCCAAATCTGAAAAGTCTGGATCATCAAGTTTTTAACCGCACCTCGAGACGCTCTCTCAAATATGCCCTCAGTTCATGCAGGGTTGTAGTGCTCGAAATCATTTTGCTGTGAAATGGGACTACTTGGGGATTTTTTTTTTACTCAAACTTGTCTTCGACTTGGAGGGCCTTGAAGATGGGTTAAAGCGGGTTCACTAATAGTTTCATTCCTTCGGGCCAAGAAGGGGCATATTTTTGCAGCCACTTTTATTTATGCTGTAAAAACCAAAATGTTCCTGAGGGATTCGAATATCTGCGTTTCTGTTATTAACTTATTATGCACTGCCTGTACATTTGGATACTCTTTTAGTGGTATCATATTTGTAGTAATATACTGTAAAGAATTAAGAAAACATTTCTTATCATAAACCTTCATCTCGTGTACTTTAGGCCCATTAGTGCACTTTCGAAGAACCTTTTATCACTCGGGCAGATCGATTAAAATCAACAGAGCCACCCAAGCATATTAACTACCTTATATATCTAAGGTCATAAACATGCCACATGTTAACATATATCTATGGTAAGGTGTGAGAACATTGATGATGTACATAATATCACACAGTGTAAGAAACTTCCTAAATAGTAACCTGTCAAACTTTGTTTACAGACGGAGCGAATTCATTATCAACCCTTGACCGGGTGAAAACGAAATCAACTAAAGACAAATGTCATGTGACAACCAGGCTTTGAACATTTAACCAGATTCATTCCTAGGAAGTTGGTTTTTGGTTTCGATGATAATCGTAACCTATGCATTCATGCAGGCGGAGAGTGTGTGTATGTGTGTATGCGTGTACGTGGATTTGAACAATGGAAAATACAATGGGGTCCTCGGTTGGAATGTAATACAAACATGTATGTGTGTGTGTGTGGGTGCGTTTGCGGGCGTGTGTGTGTATGTATGGAACCTTGCTTTACACTCACTATATCACACAATGTACATTATTCTTGGCATGATATTCAAGCGATAATTCAATCAACAATATAATAATATAGATATAATAAATACCATATATTAAAGTACTGTTGTCATGAAATAAAACATGCTCAAGAGCACTGTACAAAAGAACCAATACCTGGAATATAAAATTACCAAACTTAAGAAAACCTAGAAGTAATAACAACAGCAATAAAAGAAAAAAATGATATAAGACAGGATTATAAACCACAATAAAGAACATAAAAATATAAATAAATATACATAAAAATGGTCACAGTAATGTGAATAAAACAACGAGTAAGATTAATGCCCATACTCAAGCCTAAAAAGATACGGTTTCAAATGCTTCTTGAAAGTGTCAATAGATGTGACATTTCTCAAGTGGTGAGGAGAGAATTCCAGAGTTTAGTACCTGCTGCACTGAACGAACAATCTCCATATGTGACTTTGTTAGCACGAAGAATGACTAGAGAAAGATGACTTTATAATTCCAAATAATTCCAATAATTCCAAAGTCAACTTTGTAATAAGTTCATACTTGGAATGTGGATCCACCTTACTGAATACATGTCACTTATAGTTTTCGGGTGAACGTGAAAGATCATTTGAAAGAAATAGACGATGAAATTTGAAAACCTTGTACAACTCGAAAATCTAAAGCGTGGATAAACTTCATAGTTCGAACAAAAATCCACCTTAATAAGTACAATATCCCTATAGTTTTCGTTGTAGCGGTGAAGGGTCATTCGAAGTCCAAAGAGGTCAAAGTCTTGTATTGGTATACCCAGAAACTGAACAAGAAAACGCTAACTTGATATCGGTTAAAGTTATAATATCCTTCGATGGAATGTCAAAGTCAAAAGATAAAGTTTTCATTTTCTCTATAGAATTTCGATGAAGAAAACTATACAAAGAATAAGCGAATTCGGGGAAATCAAAGGTTCCTAACCCTGAATTCTGAGCCCAGTTCTGCTTATATGATTGCAAGTACTGTTAAACCAGGTAAGATCTGAGCAAGCAAATACTGGAACTGTCATAAAGCAACTTATATCTGCTGATTATCTCAAATCAAATTGTAAAAAGGCTGGATGAAATATATGGCAGCCACGATGAAGTGGAACCCCAATCGTGGACATGATCGTCTTCTATACGTCGATTTCTATACGACAATTTCCCTGTTACACGAGTCCATTGACGATCAGAAAGAACAATTGTTTTCAAGAGATGTGAATAACATTATGTATGTGTGGGGGATGGGGGGGGCGAGTGGGTGATGGTATAGGGTTTGGTGGTGGTGGACTTGGTGTAACTGGACGACATACATCAATCTTGGAGTGACTCAAACAGGGAACCTTATAAAATCAATATTTCCGTGAGTAGTTGTTTGTACTCGTTTAAATTATTCTTAGATAGATATATCCCTAACATACATAATACGTACTCGCTTCATGTAGTTATGATAGACCTCATGTATATTAGGAGTATTCAATTAATAAACTTGAATAATGATAAGCATCAAGTTATTTTAGATTCGAAATGAGTTGCAAAACATTGATTTTCTTTTAACTGTTGCGAGTCACTTATCATTATATATTCCAGCATTTTTCTTCGCGAAGACAGGCATGAAATGTGAACTAAAGTGGAAGAAAGGCTCTATGTTTCGCAACACATAAACCCTTTCACATAGAATCAGGGAGACAAGCAGGTAAAACCTTCACCATCCTTACATCAAGAGAGTGTTGCATTCTCCACCAGAAGCGGGCATGGCGAATTTATGCATCGCCGGTCGACATCAACGAAAATGTACGTGGAAGGGAAACCATTTTCAACATAAAATGGCGAACATTTCTGGGAAATGATCTTGTTACGTCAGTGTTTTCTATAAATAATATTTTAAGAAAAGGTAGAATATCGTTACGGAGTTTTTACTCGATTGATAAGGAAATACGATATATGTGAAACGTTAAGATTTGGGTGTAATAATGTACCGGTACCGTGTATTTGCAATCTTCGATATAAAAGTGATTTGGAGTTACCGTACATCTGTAAATATGTTGGCTTTGATTTATCTATGCACACCGTGTAAAACGCCCTCTAATCGTTGTCATGATTCTATTAGAGGACATTGTGAAACTGTTTACTGTGTGGTGTGCTAAATTTACAGATTGGTGGTGTAGTAACGGGACTTCAGCATCTTATCTGTTGTGCAAGTTTTCAATTCGGATGATTAATGACTTTTTAATACGTTCAGCGTGTCCTATGGAAATATTTAATGCCAGGGACGAATTTGACCAAACACTTGTGTTGCTGGCGGAAGATTGACTTGTTCCTATATTCGCCAAAATCGAACTAATGTGTGATTGTAAATTATTTCTCATTTTGCTCAGAATTTAATAGGCGTTTGTTGGCGACTTTGTGTCACGACAAGCTATATCGGATGGACTGTTAATTAGTTGATCTGTATCCTATATGTATATTACCAGGTCAGTCTTTTGGTTTTATATGAATGGTTAAAACTGTAATAGGTTTGTCATGGCGAGATTTGACCAAGTTTTCTTTTAATTCGGTCATATACTTGTATCGCTTTCGACAATGAAGTTGTCTGACTTGATCTTTGTCTTGGACTGACATATTCACCTTCGTCGAGCAATGACCAATTTAGCAAGGATGCATGAACACTTATCTTTTTATTTGTTGTTTGCTTGCCTATATGTCACTTTTGCCTGTAAATATAAGATGGCTGACTGGACTGGAAGATGGTGTCATAGCTATATCGGTCATTTTGTTTTCCGTTCTCTTTAATTCAATATATAAACCGAGCCGCAAAGCTTGACAATTCCTTAGGATTTGTCGATGTCTTTCATTCTTTGGACGGATATGTTCTTCACTAAGTTACTTATAAGAATTTACAAAAAGAGAGCATTTGGTATTACAGGGGTTGTTTGCTGACTGTATGTACTTAGTTTTTTTCTAGTCCCAGGTAAGGCTTTGAGTTTGTTCGCCATGTAGTCGTGAACCGTCTATTACTGCACCGTTTATAGATAGCAGTTATCAATATGTCTTTTTACCGTGATGTAACCCCGTCGTAGTGTGTTTTCATTCTCCGTTCATTTGTTTATTGGTATACTTGGTTATACTTATTTCCTTGGTTGTTTTGGTATATTTCTCTTACTGTGCAGATTCATGCACCAAATTAATACAAGAAACTTTTGGTTTTCTCTGCAATTAAAAGCCTCGTTTGTGTCGTCGCATTGAAGAAAAAGTACCGATTATTTTATGTAAAATTTGAGGTCACCAAAAAAACTTAAAGCTTGGATGAACTTTGGTGTGTAGATCCATGTACCTTAAATAGTACAATAACTTTTTGTTTTCTCTGCAAGCAAAACCTCATCTGTGTAGTCGCTTGGTATGTAAACTGTTCCGGTTATGGTATGTAAAAATTGACAATTTATCAAAATGAAACAAATCAAATTTGGCTTCTTTGTGGATTTTTTTTACGATATTAGAGTCGATATTGCAAACGCATAACAACATATTTGATTTGTTTTTACAAAAACAAAACACCTCTTCCTCGTTCTCGTCCTCGTCCTCGTCCTCTTCCTTGTCCTCGTCCTCGTCCTCTTCCTTGTCCTCGTCCTCGTCCTCGTTCTCGTCCTCGTCCTCGTCCTCGTCCTCGTCCTCGTCCTCGTCCTCGTCCTCTTCCTCTTCCTCGTCCTCTTCCTCGTCCTCGTCCTCGTCCTCGTCCTCGTCCTCGTCCTCGTCCTTTTCCTCTTCCTCTTCCTCTTCCTCGTCCTCTTCCTCGTCCTCGTCCTCGTCCTCGTCCTCGTCCTCGTCCTCGTCCTCGTCCTCGTCAACGAAATATAAACACAGTTGTTACTTCTTCTGAGTATTTAATTTCTCTGTGGTCTATCGACAAGCAGAAAGGGATGCAAACATGTTCCCCTGGTCTTTGTTTTCCATTTGACTCGCATATTTAGCAATCTCTCCGGGTCTGGTATGGTCACGCGTAATCCCAATTATCGATAATTTCAAAGAGTTGATCAACATTTAAATTTCCACTTTTTGTATTTCCCCCTATTACTGCTTTTCTTCCTCATCTGCAGGAAACAGCATATATACTTGGTGGATGTTTCTCGATTCTTAGTCAATTATCTCCTCGCCTATTGAAGTAATTGAGAGCAGAGATACCGTAAGAGGCGTAACTTTATCTACTCTCCACCTCCCCCATGCACCCCCCCCCCCAAAAAAAACTAACGTTTCTGGCACTCCATATCGTGCATACAATGCCTCATTGTTACCTTCAGTCTTGTTGCCGTATTTGACTGATTCTTGAGCAAATTATTCGTATTAGATTTTCAAAATCTATTTCGTCGAATTTGCTTTAATTATATTAATATTGTCTTTCAATATAGAATGCAACTTTGGAATCAGTCCAAGGACGACGAGAAAGCCACTAAAGGGCGCCAAAATTAGTTTTATGTGATGATATGAATTTTACTAATATCAATTGATATATATTCCTCAAACTCAGGATTTTTTAGACAGGATATTCTGAACTAGCTAGTGTCAGTTGTTAATATACTTCTTCATAATGTACATATATAGTTTCTTAGTTACTTGTAAAGGAGCACCAGCATTCTGTACTAAATTTAGATGAAAATGATTCATTATTCATTCTTTATCAAACATCGATTCCGTGGGTGCTTGTAAACATATAATCGGTAAATTGAATCTGAGTGGAATTAGATCTGACGCTCAGTTGGCTGAAGTGCACTAGTCTTGACTTCAGCAAGCTGGGAGTCAGTAAGTTGTAGGAGATGATTAGATGTTCAAACCACCACAGTAATTGCTAGTGAGGCATATAATACAGATGTGTACGGGACGGTGGGGGGGGGGGGGTAGCGGGGGAGGGATGGAGGCAAACACGGGGTAGGTTGTCGTTGAGAGATTTCCTAGTTCCATGCCTTACACTAGTATACCGATCAAGAAGCGTGATATAGTTCAGGCGAGCACTGTGTGACTGCATAGGTAACGATTATCATCGAAACCAGCAAGAATTCAAAATGCATTGAGGTTTCGATGACTTCAATGCAGTATACATCTGCTTGTTAGTAACCAGAACTAGCTGTTACAATAGAAATGGCCCGAACCACCACTTTGATACAATAACACTATGACATGATAAACACAGGTCAGTCTACTGTACGTGGCAATACACACCTCCACCAACAACAATAGGGGTCTTGTACTCAATGGTATGAATCCACACAACAAGTATGAGAAGTATCCACGATTCCCATAGTTAGATATCATGTAAAAGGATTTCAGAGTTTAACATCTGGTGACCTCAAATGTGATTTGACCTCACTAGCAATAGGGATATACACACACTCATCCGCCTGCGTGACTGTATAGGTTACGAATATCATCGAATAAAAACAACAATGGTTGAGAACTTTTAGATACGAGATATTCTTACCAAATGGAGTTATGATACTCACTAAGATACCAAGCATAGGATTTATCAAAGCTTGACTTTTGGAATAATCTTATGTGCGAGGACTAAATGCATATAACAATAGATTCTTGCGCTCACTAAAGTGGATATCAATCAAAGCTTTCTTTGTTTGAGTTTATCGTGCTTAACATGATTTCAGACTTTGACCATCTTATAGAACAATAAGTCTCCTTTTCTTTCTACCGTGGATCTACATAACAATAGGTTAATTCAAGATTTATTGTGGGAGTTCAATGAACGTTCACCTTTCCCAATATAGAAAGCACCCGAAAAGTCTTTGAAGGGGTCCACGTATTTGGTATGAGATTCTTGAAAGGTAAATTTGTACAGGGACGTAGCCATGGGGGAGAAGGGGGAGCAACTGTCCCCCCCCCCCTTTCAGTGCCGAAAAATGGTAAAAACTTTTGTTTTTTTAGCATGGTATTTTGCCAGTGCTCTTTTGATCTTGAATACTCGTCAGCTCCGTTAACTCGATAATAATCGTAGTAACAATCAAACCTACTGATTCAGCTACTAACTTAGTTTGGCAGATGCAATTAGCTAAAGTTAGCCTATAGCCTATTACAAGCCTACAGTTGGACACTGCGTAATAAAATACATATTGCCTACCTAACCGCACTCGATGGAGTGTCACAAACCGTATGCACAACGACGTCGACAACGTTCGTTCTCATCCTTTCTATAATTCGTCCTTAAACAACATTTTATGAAGCAAAGCTAGCAATCATACGTGATACGCGCTTCCTATAAATAATTATTACACTGCTAAAACACTGCGATAAAAATATTTGTGTTTAGGCCACTGCACATCTGGCTGTCTTACAAAATATGAAAGTTTATATTGTCCATCAGTTAAGTTCGTCAAATGTATTTTAAGTCCAGACCCCAGACATTAAACAATAAACAAGAATCATCCTACTGGAAAAATTGTAAAAGAGCACTGTGTTTGTCTTTCTGATATAATATGTAAAAGAACATGTAAAAGAATTCAAACAGGAAACAAAATCTGTTGATAATATGATATCATATGATAATGATGAAACTGCCCAAACATTGCACCAGATCGCATGTAAGGACCTTCAATTGTTCAAAAATGTCTCAAAGGGGGAGGTAAAATCCCCCAAGACCCCTCCCCTTATAAATCGTAAAATGTGCTACCCCCCCCCCCCCTTCAAATTCCTGGCTACGTTGCTGCATTTGAGTCCCATATGGAAACTTTAGTCTTTTTTTTCGAGCCAGGGCATCACATCATGCATAAACACACAATTAATGTAAAGGTGAGTACATACAATCTGACCAGCATGCACCCACATGAGCACGCCATAACATATCGCATGATTTCTTTCGCCTTTGGTAAGGAATAAAATATAAAAGCGCGGGGGGTGGCGGGTTTATCCCAAGCGTAGTCATTTAACTTAAATGTTTATAATCCAATGCTTTGATTGAAAAATCATTGTTATCATGACAGCAACATTTAATTGGGATGATAACGGCAGCAATTAATTGGGATGAACTCCTGAACATCGTCAAATCTAGCATTCCAATAGAAACCGTCAAATTTCAAGTAAGGATGTCCACCTATACAAGAGAAAATGACACACATCAATATGGAATCACCCTGATCATTGAAATTATTAATAAACTTTAGCTATATACTTTAGCATAAATATAGCTATATATTTTTTTTTAATTCCAGCCTCCCACCGGGATTCGGACCCGGGCCTCCTGCTTATATATATTTATATATATGTATAGAGAGAGATATACTATACTGATGATTTTTTAAGTGATGCATGGAAACAGAAGATCCGAAATGAATTTGCGCCCCCCCCCCCCGTCCATTCCCATCTTCAGCTTGTCTATCCTGACGTAGCTGCCCTTTGTTCATTGTAACAGGTGGGTCCTTATTGTTTTCATGCAAATATTAAACTAACCTGAATTTATTCCGATATCAAGAGCTATGACAATGGGAACATTCTTTACCTTCACAGATCGCTCTACAGTCTGTCAAGAAGAAGAGAAAACCAGATTGGGCAATTTGTAATTCATCAACGCCTGCAACATAGATTTCATATTTTTCTGAATAGTTTTGTTACATGAAACTATGAGAAGGTATATTGCGTTACACCAATGAAATACATATACAGAGAATACACCTTTGAATATAGGTGACCTCAAATGACCCTTGAACTCCGCTCAAAGTAATTACCTTGTCCTCACTGGAGATGGAGCTGCATTAACTACATATGTATTTCATCCAGTTTACATTTAGAGTTCTCATGTTAACCGTGTTGTTAGACTTTTTACCTCAGCTGGTCTTTAACTTCTACGAAAAACAATATTTCTCTTAAGGTTGTATCTCGCATACCCAAGATGAAGTTTATTGAGGGTATTGCTACTAAAGTTATCATATTTATAACATTTGTATAATTTAGAATAAAGCAATCCCTAGTTGAAACACTGTACTTTTTGAGTCATAGTGTTTAAAGTCCAAACCATCACACAAATACATCGTACGTACACACATACGACATCGCCATTGCAAATTTAGTCAATAACTGCTTGCCGTGCTTAAATCGGTTCTCTGAGTTGATATGTTGATATTTGTAGCGTTTCACCACTGTAATACTCGATTAGCTATCAACATTAATGCTTTTCTCAGCGTGATTTAATACAAAATGAAAAAATGTCTGGACAACGATATGTTAACATGTGGGACTAAATCCTTTAACATGTACCATATTTGCAAATCAATGTACACGTTTTGCAAGAAATTGAAACTGTGACCTCTGATGACAGGATAGGCTATAACCTTTGAGCTCACCGAAAACTGTGTGGAAACCATCGTGTAAACTAGAATTTGACCTTGGTGACCTCCACGGGTCTGTGACCAGCACCAAATGAGTGGTTCTTAACGAAGGTAGACCAATGATACAACCGGCAATAAAATAACCCATCGCGCACTTAAATCTTTCAGCCAAAGCAGAGATAATCACACACACACATGTTTGCAGGTGCGTATCCAGGGGGGGCGTTGGGGGCGCGCGCCCCCCGGGTAAGGAAAAGAGGAGAGAAAAAAAGAGAAGAAAAAAGGGAAAAGGAGGGGGGAAAAAAGAAAAGGAGAAGAGGAAGGAAGGGAAAAGAAAAAAAAGAGAGAAAAAGGAAAAAAGGAGGGAGTAGAAGATAGCCAAGACCTCGGGAAGAGAAAGAGGAACAGTCATAGTTAAAGCTCTGATCCCTATAATATACACAGGGTAGCCAGTGACAGATCAAGGATTACGGAGGGGGTGTGCTCCTCACCCTAGCCCTTACACCGACAACTCCATTTTTGACGTTTCCATTTTTCCTCTCTCACTAATGTATCTATATAAATACTATATATGGTCTATCATAACGCGTGTGTGTGTATGGACGCCTTAAACAATTGTACAATTGTGCTATATGGAACCAACTGTGGCTGGTCTTGAACTCGACCGAGTCGTCGGGGTACATGACGCATTTCGGGAAGGGGGCGACCGCCCCCCCCCCCCCCCCGAGCAAATTTTCTTTATGACATCGCTAGTAATTTCAAAACAGACAATGCTTAGATGCAACTTACAAGGCCTGGGAAGTGTCATTTCCAGCGATCTGGGAGGCATTTTCGGCCAAAATTTTTCTTGTACGCTTCGCGCCAATTTCGATGAAGAAAACTGTACAAAGAATAAGCGAATTCGGGGAAATCAAAGGTTCCTAACCCTGAATTCTGAGCCCAGTTCTGCTTATATGATTGCAAGTACTGTTAAACCAGGTAAGATCTGAGCAAGCAAATACTGGATCTGTCATAAAGCAACTTATATCTGCTGAATATCTCAAATCAAATTGTAAAAAGGCTGGATGAAATATATGGCAGCCACGATGAAGTGGAACCCCAATCGTGGACATGATCGTCTTCTATACGTCGATTTCTATACGACAATTTCCCTGTTACACGAGTCCATTGACGATCAGAAAGAACAATTGTTTTCAAGAGATGTGAATAACATTATGTATGTGTGGGGGATGGGGGGGGGCGAGTGGGTGATGGTATAGGGTTTGGTGGTGGTGGACTTGGTGTAACTGGACGACATACATCAATCTTGGAGTGACTCAAACCGGGGACCTTATAAAATCAATATTTCCGTGAGTAGTTGTTTGTACTCGTTTAAGTTATTCTTAGATAGATATATCCCTAACATACATAATACGTACTCGCTTCATGTAGTTATGATAGACCTCATGTATATTAGGAGTATTCAATTAATAAACTTGAATAATGATAAGCATCAAGTTGTTTTAGATTCGAAATGAGTTGCAAAACATTGATTTTCTTTTAACTGTTGCGAGTCACTTATCATTATATATTCCAGCATTTTTCTTCGCGAAGACAGGCATGAAATGTGAACTAAAGAGGAAGAAAGGCTCTATGTTTCGCAACACATAAACCCTTTCACATAGAATCAGGGAGACAAGCAGGTAAAACCTTCACCATCCTTACATCAAGAGAGTGTTGCATTCTCCACCAGAAGCGGGCATGGCGAATTTATGCATCGCCGGTCGACATCAACGAAAATGTACGTGGAAGGGAAACCATTTTCAACATAAAATGGCGAACATTTCTGGGAAATGATCTTGTTACGTCAGTGTTTTCTATAAATAATATTTTAAGAAAAGGTAGAATATCGTTACGGAGTTTTTACTCGATTGATAAGGAAATACGATATATGTGAAACGTTAAGATTTGGGTGTAATAATGTACCGGTACCGTGTATTTGCAATCTTCGATATAAAAGTGATTTGGAGTTACCGTACATCTGTAAATATGTTGGCTTTGATTTATCTATGCACACCGTGTAAAACGCCCTCTAATCGTTGTCATGATTCTATTAGAGGACATTGTGAAACTGTTTACTGTGTGGTGTGCTAAATTTACAGATTGGTGGTGTAGTAACGGGACTTCAGCATCTTATCTGTTGTGCAAGTTTTCAATTCGGATGATTAATGACTTTTTAATACGTTCAGCGTGTCCTATGGAAATATTTAATGCCAGGGACGAATTTGACCAAACACTTGTGTTGCTGGCGGAAGATTGACTTGTTCCTATATTCGCCAAAATCGAACTAATGTGTGATTGTAAATTATTTCTCATTTTGCTCAGAATTTAATAGGCGTTTGTTGGCGACTTTGTGTCACGACAAGCTATATCGGATGGACTGTTAATTAGTTGATCTGTATCCTATATGTATATTACCAGGTCAGTCTTTTGGTTTTATATGAATGGTTAAAACTGTAATAGGTTTGTCATGGCGAGATTTGACCAAGTTTTCTTTTAATTCGGTCATATACTTGTATCGCTTTCGACAATGAAGTTGTCTGACTTGATCTTTGTCTTGGACTGACATATTCACCTTCGTCGAGCAATGACCAATTTAGCAAGGATGCATGAACACTTATCTTTTTATTTGTTGTTTGCTTGCCTATATGTCACTTTTGCCTGTAAATATAAGATGGCTGACTGGACTGGAAGATGGTGTCATAGCTATATCGGTCATTTTGTTTTCCGTTCTCTTCAATTCAATATATAAACCGAGCCGCAAAGCTTGACAATTCCTTAGGATTTGTCGATGTCTTTCATTCTTTGGACGGATATGTTCTTCACTAAGTTACTTATAAGAATTTACAAATAGAGAGCATTTGGTATTACAGGGGTTGTTTGCTGACTGTATGTAGTTAGTTTTTTTTCTAGTCCCAGGTAAGGCTTTGAGTTTGTTCGCCATGTAGCCGTGAACCGTCTATTACTGCACCGTTTATAGATAACAGTTACCAATATGTCTTTTTACCGTGATGTAACCCCGTCGTAGTGTGTCTTCATTCTCCGTTCATTTGTTTATTGGTATACTTGGTTATACTTATTTCCTTGGTTGTTTTGGTATATTTCTCTTACTGTGCAGATTCATGCACCAAATTAATACAAGAAACTTTTGGTTTTCTCTGCAATTAAAAGCCTCGTTTGTGTCGTCGCATTGAAGAAAAAGTACCGATTATTTTATGTAAAATTTGAGGTCACCAATAAAACTTAAAGCCTGGATGAACTTTGGTGTGTAGATCCATGTACCTTAAATAGTACAATAACTTTTTTTCTCTGCAAGCAAAGCCTCATCTGTGTAGTCGCTTGGTATGTAAACTGTACCGGTTATGGTATGTAAAAATTGACAATTTATCAAAATGAAACAAATCAAATTTGGCTTCTTTGTGGATTTTTTTTTTACGATATTAGAGTCGATATTGCAAATGCATAACAACATATTTGATTTGTTTAAAAAAAAACCTCGTCCTCGTCCTCGTCCTCGTCCTCGTCCTCGTCCTCTTCCTCTTCCTCTTCCTCGTCCTCGTCCTCGTCCTCCTACTCGTCCTCCTACTCGTCCTCGTCCTCTTCCTCGTCCTCTTCCTCTTCCTCGTCCTCGTCCTCGTCCTCGTCCTCGTCCTCGTCCTCGTCCTCGTCCTCGTCCTCGTCCTCGTCCTCGTCCTCGTCCTCGTACTCGTCCTCTTCCTCTTCCTCGTCCTCGTCCTCCTACTCGTCCTCGTCCTCTTCCTCGTCCTCTTCCTCGTAAGCGAAATATAAACACAGTTGTTACTTCTTCTGAGTATTTAATTTCTCTGTGGTCTATCGACAAGCAGAAAGGGATGCAAACATGTTCCCCTGGTCTTTGTTTTCCATTTGACTCGCATATTTAGCAATCTCTCCGGGTCTGGTATGGTCACGCGTAATCCCAATTATCGATAATTTCAAAGAGTTGATCATCATTTAAATTTCCACTTTTTGTATTTCCCCCTAGTACTGCTTTTCTTCCTCATCTGCAGGAAACAGCATATACACTTGGTGGATGTTTCTCGAGTCTTAGTCAATTATCTCCTCGCCTATTGAAGTAATTGAGAGCAGAGATACCGTAAGAGGCGTAACTTTATCTATTCTCCACCTCCCCCATGCACCCCCCCCCAAAAAAAAATCTAACGTTTCTGGTACTCCATATCGTGCATACAATGCCTCATTGTTACCTTCAGCCTTGTTGCCGTATTTGACTGATTCTTGAGCAAATTATTCGTATTAGATTTTCAAAATCTATTTCGTCGAATTTGCTTTACTTAATGCATATGACAAACAATTAAGGAGATGCCATTCATGAAATTTGAGTGCTGACAGTTTGAAATCATAAACAAAATAGGTTATTTTATTTCCACTGACGATGGATTATTGATTATATTAATATTGTCTTTAAATATAGAATGCAACTTTGGAATCAGTCCAAGGACGACGAGAAAGCCACTAAAGGGCGCCAAAATTAGTTTTATGTGATGATATGAATTTTACTAATATCAATTGATATATATTCCTCAAACTAAGGATTTTTGAGACAGGATATTCTGAACTAGCTAGTGTCAGTTGTTAATATCCTTCTTCATAATGTACATTTATAGTTTCTTAGTTACTTGTAAAGGAGCACCAGCATTCTGTACTAAATTTAGATGAAAATGATTCATTATTCATTCTTTATCAAACATCGATTCCGTGGGTGCTTGTAAACATATAATCGGTAAATTGAATCTGAGTGGAATTAGATCTGACGCTCAGTTGGCTGAAGTGCACTAGTCTTGACTTCAGCAAGCTGAGAGTCAGTAAGTTGTAGGAGATGATTAGATGTTCAAACCACCACAGTAATTGCTAGTGAGGCATATAATACAGGTGTATACGGGACGGTGGGGGGGGGGTAGCGGGGGAGGCAAACACGGGGTAGGTTGTCGTTGAGAGAGTTCCTAGTTCCATGCCTTGCACTAGTATACCGATCAAGAAGCGTGATACAGTTCAGGCGAGCACTGTGTGACTGCATAGGTTACGATTATCATTGAAACCAAAAAGAATGCAAAAGGCATTGAGGTTTCGATGACTTCAATGCAGTATTAGTAACCAGAACTAGCTGTTACAATAGAAATGGCCCGAACCACCACTTTGATACAATAACACTATGACATGATAAACACAGGTCAGTCTACTGTACATGGCAATACACACCTCCACCAACAAAAATAGGGGTCTTGTACTCAATGGTATGAATCCACACAACAAGTATGAGAAGTATCCACGATTCCCATAGTTAGATATCATGTAAAAGGATTTCAGAGTTTAACATCTGGTGACCTCAAATGTGATTTGACCTCACTAGCAATAGGATTATACACACACTCATCCGCCTGCGTGACTGTATAGGTTACGAATATCATCGAATAAAAACAACAATGGTTGAGAACTTTTAGATACGAGATATTCTTACCAAATGGAGTTCTGATACTCACTAAGATACCAAGCATAGGATTTATCAAAGCTTGACTTTTGGAATAATCTTATGTGCGAGGACTAAATGCATATAACAATAGATTCTTGCGCTCACTAAAGTGGATATCAATCAAAGCTTTCTTTTTTTGAGTTTATCGTGCTTAACATGATTTCAGACTTTGACCATCTTATAGAACAATAAGTCTCCTTTTCTTTCTACCGTGGATCTACATAACAATAGGTTAATTCAAGATTTATTGTGGG
This sequence comes from Apostichopus japonicus, assembly GCF_037975245.1. Classification (NCBI taxonomy): domain Eukaryota; kingdom Metazoa; phylum Echinodermata; class Holothuroidea; order Aspidochirotida; family Stichopodidae; genus Apostichopus; species Apostichopus japonicus. Next base: position 16,124,937 of record NC_092570.1, read on the forward strand.
AGTTCAATGAACGTTCACCTTTCCCAATATAGAAAGCACCCGAAAAGTCTTTGAAGGGGTCCACGTATTTGGTATGAGATTCTTGAAAGGTAAATTTGTACAGGGACGTAGCCATGGGGGAGAAGGGGAGCAACTGTCCCCCCCCCCCTTGCAGTGCCGAAAAATGTTAAAAACTTTTGTTTTTTTAGCATGGTATTTTGTCAGTGCTCTTTTGATCTTGAATACTCGTCAGCTCCGTTAACTCGATAATAATCGTAGTAACAATCAAGCCTACTGATTCAGCTACTTACTTAGTTTGGCAGATGCAATTAGCTAAATTTAGCCTATAGCCTATTACAAGCCTACAGTTGGACACTGCGTAATAAAATACATATTGCCTACCTAACCGCACTCGATGGAGTGTCACAAACTGTATGCACAACGACGTCGACAACGTTCGTTCTCATCCTTTCTATGATTCGTCCTTATACAACATTTTATGAAGCAAAGCTAGCAATCATACGTGATACGCGCTTCCTATAAATAATTATTACACTGATAAAACACTGCGATAAAAATATTTGTGTTTAGGCCACTGCACATCTGGCTGTCTTACAAAATATGAAAGTTTATATTGTCCATCAGTTAAGTTCGTCAAATGTATTTTTAAGTCCAGACCCCAGACATTAAACAATAAGCAATAATCATCCTACTGGAAAAATTGTAAAAGAGCACTATGTTTGTCTTTCTGATATAATATGTAAAAGAACATGTAAAAGAATTCAAACAGGAAACAAAATCTGTTGATAATATGATATCATATGATAATGATGAAACTGCCCAAACATTGCACCAGATCGCATGTAAGGACCTTCAATTGTTCAAAAATGTCTCAAAGGGGGAGGTAACATCCCCCAAGACCCCTCCCCTTATAAATCGTAAAATGTGCTACTCCCCCCCCCCCTTCAAATTCCTGGCTACGTTGCTGCATTTGAAGAGTCCCATATGGAAACTTTAGTCTTTTTTTCGAGCCAGGGCATCACATCATGCATAAACTTATTAACTTAAATGTTTATAATCCAATGCTTTGATTGAAAAATCATTGTTATCATGACAACAACATTTAATTGGGATGATAACGGCAGCAATTAATTGGGATGAACTCCTGAACATCGTCAAATCTAGCATTCCAATAGAAACCGTCAAATTTCAAGTAAGGATGTCCACCTATACAAGAGAAAATGACACACATCATATGGAATTAACTTTAGCTATATACTTTAGCATAAATATAGCTATATATATTTATATATATATATATATATATATATAGGGAGAGATATATACTATATATACTGATGATTTTTTAAGTGATCCATGGAAACAGCAGATCCGAAACGAATTTGCGAACGATAACAATTATGACTATATATAAGTAGCTATATTCCGGTTGCCTTTAAGAAAGAACGGTAAACAGCATATCCATAACCAGTAACACCGTGATATCGCTATTTGTTACAGCGCCCCCCCCCCCCTCCATTCCTATCTTCAGCTTGTCTATCCTGACGTAGCTGCCCTTTGTTGATTGTAACAGGTGGGTCCTTATTGTTTTCATGCAAATATTAAACTAACCTGAATTTATTCCGATATCAAGAGCTATGACAATGGGAACATTCTTATCCTTCACAGATCGCTCCACAGTCTGTCAAGAAGAAGAGAAAACCAGATTGGGCAATTTGCAATTCATCAACGCCTGCAACATAGATTTCATATTTTTCTGAATAGTTTTGTTACATGAAACTATGAGAAGGTATATTGCGTTACACCAATTAAATACATATACAGAGAATACACCTTTGAATAAAGGTGACCTCAAATGACCCTAGAACTCCGCTCAAAGTAATTACCTTGTCCTCACTGGAGATGGAGCTGCATATACTACATATGTATTTCATCCAGTTTACATTTAGAGTTCTCATGTTAACCGTGTTGTTAGACTTTTTGCCTCAGCTGGTCTTTAACTTCTACGAAAAACAATATTTCTCTTAAGGTTGTATCTCGCATACCCAAGATGAAGTTTATTGAGGGTATTGCTACTAAAGTTATCATATTTATAACATTTGTATAATTTAGAATAAAGCAATCCCTAGTTGAAACACTGTACTTTTTGAGTCATAGTGTTTAAAGTCCAAACCATCACACAAATACATCGTACGTACACACATACGACATCGCCATTGCAAATTTAGTCAATAACTGCTTGCCGTGCTTAAATCGGTTCTCTGAGTTGATATGTTGATATTTGTAGCGTTTCACCACTGTAATACTCGATTAGCTATCAACATTAATGCTTTTCTCAGCGTGATTTAATACAAAATGAAAAAATGTCTGGACAACGATATGTTAACATGTGGGACTAAATCCTTTAACATGTACCATATTTGCAAATCAATGTACACGTTTTGCAAGAAATTGAAACTGTGACCTCTGATGACAGGATAGGCTATAACCTTTGAGCTCACCGAAAACTGTGTGGAAACCATCGTGTAAACTAGAATTTGACCTTGGTGACCTCCACGGGTCTGTGACCAGCACCAAATGAGTGGTTCTTAACGAAGGTAGACCAATGATACAACCGGCAATAAAATAACCCATCGCGCACTTAAATCTGTCAGCCAAAGCAGAGATAATCACACACACACACACACATGTTTGTATTACATTCCAACCGAGGGCCCCATTGTATTTTCCATTGTTCAGATCCACGCACCCTAACCTTAACAATACCCGATACAATAGAATTCTTCCGAGGACGTGGTGATTCTTTAGAAATCACAACCGAGGACCTGGAATTCTTTTGTTCAAGTCCTCGGTCAGATAGAAAAACAAACGCACGCACACGCGCACGCACGCACACCACTCACTCATACAGGTCCTTTACACACGATTAAGACAATGAAGATTCTTTCACGTGTCTGGTAGTAAAACAAAATGTTCTTACCAACACTATGACCGAGGTACATTTGATGGCTTCCAGGATTTCGTCGAACGACAGGTTTTTGACATCGGGCTTGTGTATAGCAACCAAACGATCAGAATCTCTAAATAAGTAAACATGGATGATTATATACAGTCAAGTTACGTCAAATCAATTATAATAATATGTATGTTGTTTAGTTTTCTTGAAATAGTTGCCACATTTATTTCAAATGTTATTATAATAAAAAACGTCGACGACTAAAAATATCTTAAGAATTTTAAACCCCATGTCCTCCTTTGCAGCTTCTTTCAAATTGATCATTCTTGTATCCAGAAATAATAGTACTACCTTGTTTGTTTGTGTCGACATTTATCTTCTAGATGAGTGGTTCGTTCCTAACCTTTGAGTTAATTAACCCAGCCAGGGGAATGAACCGGTTCCCGCAGTACTTGTGTATCATCATCAAGTACATACTATAATCATGATGTTCGTTTGTACTATCATCATATCAACTTGCCGCCCTGTTCTCGTTTGCGATCAAATGCAATGTTTAAGAAAAGTTACCTAGGAAAGAGCCTGGGCAAGAAAACAAAAGTACTGATCCGTTCTCACCCCCCAGTCCCCTTGCATCGAGACTGTGGCTATGTGCACCATAGTCAGACATGCCCCTTAGAAAGGGAACAGATAGAACACACGATCTTAGTTATACGGCTGAGAAGTGCAACCAACGGTTCCGCGCCATATGTGTTTACTCACTTTGGAACGCCAAGAAGACCACAAGTCATCGTTCTTTATTGTTTTATCAACACAGTATAAACTATTTTACTCCAGCATATAATGACGTTATATGGAAATTTTAGTCAAGTCTGTATATATAGCCAAAATTCTGAGTTTTGAGTGGAGGGGGGGGGGGCATCAACAATTGAAAGAGGGTCACATTATTCGTGTTCGGTAACTGGTAACACTCCTCCCTCCGTCCCTTCCTCCCTTCCTCCCTTCCCTTCCTCCCTCGTACTACTGGGCGCACTGGATAAGAAAGGCAGGCAAAGATTGTAAAATCTGTAAGCCGAATGTTTGTATCTCTATACAGATATAGTTTGATGGAAGAAATGCAAGTAAACACTAAGGAGAGGTTTTGGTGAACAAACAGTATGCAATTATATGCTGTTCCTTTAGGCATGCATAAATAAACTCTGATATTTTTTAGCCTAGCATTCCAAGTTCCAACCCTTACAATGTAGACTGGATATATCTCATCCGGTATTTATATTTGTTTCTAATATATAAGTACAGTAGTAGGATGGAATGAGTTTTGGTAGGGGGAGGGGGGCGGGGGTAAGAACTTGAAATCTACCTTGTGTTTTTGTATATGTACTTAACCTTATCTATAAAAGACTTTACTAAAGTAATCTCATTTAAACAAGGGATATACAACATTAACCAGTGATTCCTTGCATTTTATTTCAAAAAAATTAGTTTTCGAACACTTCTGTGAAACAATCCTTTTTTTGGCCAAATGTTACAGTATTCTTTACTCAAAAGGCACACAAACAGTAAACTGTCGAGGACGAACATCCTATGCGGTAAACAGTACAGTAAACTGACATGCTGTGTTATAACGTTATGTGTGCATGGGTTTGTTACGCATACGATTGCCTGTGCTCTTCACTGATCTAAATTTGCCACCGAGGTCACGTGATTAATCGGTGTCCCAGTAAACCTCGGTAATGCCAGCGCCCTCAAACCAAAGTCTATGAGCGAGATCGCCTTTAAATTACAGAATAGATGCTCTTTTATGATGGTGGACCAACTACCTTGCAACCGATACTGCTTCAAATTCGTTTGTCACTTAAAGTTATGGATTTAATGGAAATAAAGAAACTTACTCGATGCCACTACTGAAGGCAAGTCCACCTTCTTTGACATCTTCGATAAAGAAACGCTCCCCACTTTTGGTATTCCTCTGCACTAAGTAGGCTGACAGCTCTATGAAGGGATCGCTTAGTTCTGGGTGTGCCATGAACAATTCCGATCTATTGTTCTGAGCGGAAACATAAATGCCATGACGTCGTGATAAAAATATCTCCCCAAATATTGAGTATATGAACAAGGTATACCTCGTTTTGGGGGTCAAGATTTGGCCGGACGATACTCCTGATGTAATTACAATATCGGAATGATGTCGAAGCCTCAAACCATCAGTAGGTGTATGATGCCAGATAATAACAAAATGGACACAAAACGAATCGCCATTCAGCTCAGTGCTAAAAACAGCAGATTAAGTCAACCAAAGATTATGTTTTCTTCAAAAAGTCATAATGTAGTTTTGTTATAAAGGCTACCTGAAATCATTAATTATGAATGACTAAACTTGGAATAGTACATCTTAGTTCCTTCATTCCAATGATTGCACTCATATGTAAACTGTAAAGGTGTTTAACCTGCACCCCCTCCCCTCCCCCATCCACCACTTGGCTCCCCTCCCCTCTCACACCAATTTATACGTCATCTTTATATTGAATTCTGCCCCATACTTACCCTCCGTTTCTTCGAGCCAAACAAGCAGTTCATTTCGGCTTCCTAAATGTAAGGACAAAGGAAGTTTACACAACTTTCACGTGGTGTATTGATTGTAGCTTCACTTTGCGTTGATTTTTTTGGCATCAAATGACAGGAACGACCCCTGTATATATATATATATATATATATATATATATATATATATATATATATATATATATATATATATATATATATATTGCAATAAAGAACTCGCTATAACTGTTTTCTGGGCGTTTCAAACACTCGCAGTTATTCTCATTGCATACCGTATATAAGAAATATGCTATGAATGTTCTAACAGCACAAGGGATTAAGTTTGTACTACAGCTGACCATTTTTACGCGAGTGCGTGTGTGTGTGTGTGCGTGTGTGTCTGTGTTGTATACAGAATGTGATAAATAATTCAATGATCAAGCCAATGTTAACTAAAATGGTTATACCGAGAATACAGACAAAAACATTAAACTTCTTCACGTTCCTCTCCAATTCGTTCCATTCTTCTCCATTTTGAATGAGGTCCTTACGAAACCTTATTGATAGCTCGTTCAGATTGAATAGGATTAAATAAGTTATTCCAGTAAAACCGATATATGTGAATGATATACACAAGCACTTACCTCAATACCGTAACACGGCAACAGCAACCATTAGTGAATTGGTGATTGTACAAATTTCATGAATAACTATTCTATATATATATATATCTCTTCTCGGTAATGCTTCTAGTTGAATCTGAATGGAAGGTTCGCATGCTACAAACATATGGATGGCTACCGTATAGACTATCAAATTTCGTTTCGGCTTCCTGTATGTGCATGGTGAATCGATTGAACATGTCAATAGGTCATAAATTGTGAAGTTGCACTGTAGGGTGTGTGTGGACATCAGTTTCGAAGACACAACAAACTTACTGATTAACTAAACGAGAATTAACCAAGCAAATAGACGTGGCGGAAATCAAAAGCTAGTATAAGTGATACCCTTGTTGGTCCTGTTTTCATTTGTCTCGCTAGTGGCACATGCATGCTGTTATACTACCGCAGTTATTAAAAGCCGTCATTCAAGTTATATACAAGTTGCTCTCGCTCTAAGAAATGTTACTTTCGTTTAAGTCACGAATTGAAAAAAAAAGCTTTATTAAACAATTGGCCTATATATATATATATATATATATATATATATATATCCTACGTCCTATCAAGGACGTAGGAACCGGGGGGCTGGGGGCGCCACCCCCCAGTGAAAAACATGGGGGCGGAAGTATCATTCCGCCCCCGCTTCGCATGTCAGAAAACCCCTTTTTCATTTCCAAATGAGAAAAAAATCTCATTTGGAGCACCAAATTGCGTCTAAGGCCAGGTGAAAATGCAAAATTATTTACAATATGGAGTGGGTGTTGAAGTGTGCTATATTGCACCAAATTGCATCTGAGGCCACCTGGAAATGCAAAAAGGTACCCCCTCCCCTTAGACCCCTCCCCCAGGTCGGCCATCAGTCTTCAGCCCCCCCCCCCCCACCACTCAAAAGTACCTTCCTACGCCACTGAATATAGAGAGAGAGAGAGAGAGACGGCTCTGCAGTGCTGTTAAAAAGTTAGTAATAGGTGACGCTATTCGTGAATAAATACTGTCTAACTGGGTTTTCACATCGGGTGGCACGCTCATAATAGAGTCTATATCCATCCGCTCAACTGTTCTTCTATCTCAGGAAAAGTGCCAAAAAGCAGCAGGAAAACATATGCCACCAAAAACAATTAGTATAGGTACCGCACCCCAATTAATTGCTCCCATTGCCTTACACACTAAACTCGTCACTTTCCAAGGCCGATAGAGCATAGTTTTCAACTGACATGTTCTACCCACCATATTGTAGCTATTGACCTGGGTTATCATAAAACATTCAGACCGTTTAAATTTTAAGTTTATCATAGTGCTCTCCAAAAACACTCAACACAGTAGAGCGCACTTTAGGGCTAATTTCCGACAATGGCTAACCTCTCAGGTGGACGTGAATTACTCAAAGTGCGGTTCGATACCAGCCTAACCAATCACAATTCATTCCTCACTCATGATGCCGTGACGTCATACGAAAATAAAACTACTCGGCGGTGAACACAGAAAAATGGGTATACGCGGCGCGAATATTAGGACAACCATGTTCTTTGAACCACTATAATTCATCTGTAAACAACAATCGTCCGTAAAATACAAACTTCTTGTGGCTATACATGACCAATGAATAATAGTTTGCCTACAGTGATGTCGGAATGACAGCCGGGGAGTTACGTGGGAAATGGTAAATAAATCAAATTGTTTTCTTGTAATAGTAATTTTAAAAAAAGGCATTTCGTTGTTAGAAAATTAATATTCAAACTTGCCAATGGGATACCGTACAGATATGGATGTCGAGATTTGACCATCAGTGCGTGAATTTTGCGGTTATTCGTCATGGCAAACGCAATTAACCGAACCGTCATTCACGATATATTATGTAGAAGGTATAGTGACCGGTCTCGTAAGAGTATGTGACATAATATATTTGGGATCTTTGTCAAAAGAAGAGTTATCATGGTAGTTGTCTTCTTCCTTCCCCCCTTCCCTTCCCCCCCCCCGACACCCCGGGTCTCGCACCAACTTCCCAACACCCCTCCCAGCTCAGAAGTTCACTTGTTCCAAGTTATTTGTGCCAGCTAGGCGTGGGCAATGGCCTGAATGTTTATGGAGATGGCCAATTCGCATGCCAAAATATTGAATCAACATATATAACTAGAGGTAGTGTCTTTAAAAAATACTTTTACAAAGACAGCAGCTAATACACATTTTTATTACCGAGATTTTCGGACTCAAAAATGACTGCAAACTCATACTGGTGCACTGAGAATAATTCTATCCGGAGCGTAAAGAGACGTGAATGAAGATGTGGAGGCGTAACCCTCCCCCTCCCGCCCATGTTTTCAATCTGAATCAACATTTAAATGTATTTAGTTATTAGCACACCCGTTTTTTTTAACCTAATTCATAGCCTAGTTATGGCTCAGAATGCACAATTTGACGTCTAAACTTGCTTTTGAATGCCATCCATATTGCTATGTTGTTCTAATGGAGTAAAGAAACGTTAGCATTTCTCAAATGTTTTTTTTTTTGTTGCTTTCTTGGACTATGAAATATCAAGACTAACATTCTGCCTCCTGTCAGCAAATTGTTCTCTACCAAGTTACATACGATTGAGCAATCATCAATGTGACGGGTGCCCGTAGTACCATACACGTTTAGTTCATTGACTATGTAGCTAAACAATAGATTTTGTTCGACATCTTCAACCTGAAAGATAGTTACAGGGTACCATAGCATAATTCATTCGCCCTCACTTCTTCACTCAAATTAGTGGACGTACATGCTAAGCTAAGGATATGATGTACTCGCGTTCATACGCAGGCATCCCTCATCAGGAGCAAAAGGAAAAAAGTGCAGGTGATCCCGAATCCATTGTGGCTTAGTCTAGGTAACCTCCGAGAAACTTTGCGAAAGTGCTGGGATCTGAAAACAAAAGATTGATTAACTCAACTGTCTACTGGTTTGTTAACCTAATTTATGCTGTCATGAATCACGGACCAGTATTGTTTTAGGTTTACGAGTAATAATGCTAGTATAATTTCATATTTAGCTTAAACAATTTAGACAACCACGCAGTACATAGCCTAAGCTAGGCCTCCTAGTACTACCAGTACTAACTACTTGCATGTTTCCAATACTAGCTTTAAGCGAAATCTTACTTGGAGTTGGTATTTAATTTGGTATAATTTACCAAATTGATAATTGAAGTTTTGTTCTGTACATTGTGTAAAGATTGCTACATCTATCTTCATGCATGTGTTCGTACTCTAGTCTTTAGACTCTAACTTACGTAAGTACTAGTACTAGCATGGTCACTACGAAGTTCGGACACCTAAGCCTTAAAACACCCCAAAACTAAATCTTCTGGTATAAATCACATGAAAATATACTTGATATGGTGGGAGAATTGTGTTATAGTACGACACACGGCCAAACTTTCTTTCCTGCAAACTGTTTTCACGTTTTATTCCAAGAAGATTCTTCGTGATTGTGGAACTGGTCTTTCTTTGCTAGAGTATTGCGAAGTTCGGACACGCAACCCACAGTGTGGCGCTGGTGATAAAATTGGTGGCGCAGTTGCTCTTTCAGTAATTATAAGACTTCATAGATCTCCGTCATTTTATTGACAAATATGTACTGTAAGTTCTTTCTTGCACACGGGTCATTTTGGAGAGAAAATAACTGTAGCTTCGTACTTTTTGGTGAAATTGGCTCTTCCTGTAGGTTGTCATTGTGAAATCGTGTATTTCTTAGGGTGTCCGAACTTTGCAGTATGCCGAACTTCGCAATACTGACTATACTTCACTACTGTAGCATGGTGGGCTCATAATTGACGCACTTAAGGATTTGATCAACGATGTCTATCAAGGAAAAATCCAAATCACTCAACTTATGTGATTTTCTTATGTGTAGTTCCTCAGAAATGTTATGATCTCAAAATATTCAAGGTTCTGTGCTTATGCACCGTACAATTGAGCAGAATTTGACCACAAAATGTCTGCCATGTCAAGTTCTTTCATACCCCTAAATTGACACATTCGTCAATAAGCTAACTGTAGTGTAGGCATTAGTATACATCCATTGACTTTAAATATATGCTGTTTGCTATGCTCCGAGCCTCTAAGCTCAGACAGGTCAGGTCCCAGAGAGTAGTGTTATCATATTGAGGTTATGTTGGTTATTTTTATGGTGTAAGATTTCCAAATGCCCAAAAAGGTGCAAAACTGGGGGGAGGGTGTTAAAAGCTTAAAAAATACCACAATTTGGTTAGCAAATAGCTGAAATGGATTCAAACTCATGAAATATGTAATTCTGCTTGACTGCAAAAAGTTTAGGTGGCCTGCTGTATCTTTGCTAGTAATAATTGAAGGTGCGTCAATTACGGGGTGCGTCAATTATGAAGCCTTAACTGTACTACTAGTACTACCTAGGCTAGTACTGTACTAAGTATAATAACTTGTGCCAGTAGAAGAAAAAAAATATTCCCATTACTCAAAAACAATATGGTGGTATGAGTAATTTCTAAGCTGTGCATTAGCTTGGTAACAAACTGCTTATGGTAACTCTTGCTCAAGTTCCAACAAGCATTTTTCATACCAACATTATTTTGTGTCGCTGAGACATTTAATTGCCTACCTGAACACGGTGCAGTTAACAACTTCAACAAATTATGCAACCATCTCTTCTCAATGTTTGGACGGTTAGATTTAAAGTACTTCATGTTCCAAAAGTATATATGTATATATCATTTTTTTGGTTTCAAAACTTTGCTAGCAACACTTATGAAGTTAGATCATATGTAATAAATGTTCAGTGCTTCCAAGAGTATGGATTACTGTAAAACAAATACAATTTTCTCCTTTTCATACAGGACAAGGTTATTCCCCATCCCTCCCCCCCCCCCTCCCCTCTTACCACCCAACTTCCCTTGCCTCAACTAATCGCAAGGTGTTATACAAGAATTAATATAACTGGAGGTTGGAGTCGCATCTCCTGCAGTCTGAACTTTAAAAGCCCGATAACGGACAAGTGGATTAGCAATGGGAGAAGAAAAGGAAACGGAAGACATCACTCTGGATAGTCAACCGAACCCAATCAACTCAACAAACATCTTCTCCAAAGTGTTTTTCTGGTAAATAATTTACTCTTGTATTCTATTCACATATATAGCTTCTGCATACCCCTCACCTGGTATATATGTGCTATCAGGGGGGCCACAGCTCTAAGCCTCTGGTTGATTCAGTGGCTCGGGTAAAGCTCGGGCAAAATATGGCACGAAGAAACATAATCCCAAGTTTGTTATATATATGCCGTAAAGCAAATTGAAAAATTTAAACGGGGCTCTGTAACAAACTAGAGCAGGGCTTCACAAGAACTATGGCAGAAAGCCAACGTGCCATTGCTGTTTGCAGAGGTGGCCCTGAAAAAAAATGCCTCGCCGACGGAGAAAGTTTGCTTCCATGCCCTATATATGATTTGCCGTTGGTTCCCTGTACATTGCGAGTAGTACACTTAAGTTTACACTATAGAGTAACCCACAACTCTCTTGGGGAGATTTTGTTTGATTCATCCTTCACAGTGCAGTAGCTTGATTTTGCCACTTTTTTCACCTTCTCAAGAGTTTTGGCGTAAATCTATATACATACAGTGCAAACATAAATATTGTTGAGATTGTTCTTTATGCTTCCTTTACAAGGACATTGCTATTTGATGTTCGTTTTACTTCCACACATTAAGTCGATGGGAGTTCTCCATAGAGTTAACTGTATGCAAGGGAAATCACACCATAAAATCCCATTGCGTGAAACTTGACTTGCTTTAGTCTATTTAGGTTCCGGTACTCAGCTATATGCTGGGGGGGGGGGGGGATGTTAATACGAGAACACCTTAATAGAAAATGTAACCTCTTCTTTGGAAACGATATATGTCAACAATTAATTCAAAAAGTAGTGATGTATCATGTCATACGGCACATACCATGTAAGGAAAGGGGGGGGGGGGTGATTATTACTAATATGTGCGTACAGGACTTTCAAGGTAAAAGTTGCTTTAGGCTGCGCTGTACACTGCATATCAACTACGTGAGCTTTGAAAGTTTTTGGCATATATCCGATCCACTAAGATGATGTAAGAATTGCGGCTGACCAAAAATGCTGTCGGTGCCCTTCCTCAGATTCAGTTTTGCGGTCATGCCCTTCCTATTTGCCCTGATGCCCTTCACAGTTGGAACCTACCAATGGTATATTTTTTGCCATGTCCTCTTTGATGCTTGTGTCAAAGCCCTGTTAGAGTATGGGCAATCTTATCCTATACCAGCCTACACCCCATTCCATATATACTGTATATATAGAGAGTCAATTCAGTAAACAAAAAGGGTATGCCAGTGCAGTGAAGATGACATGCTCTTCTGCTTGCATCAAGTCTTAGAGATACATCTATCTACACTCCACATTGATAAAACTACCAAACCAGAACATAGAGTGCAAATACAACCCAAAATTGAAATGTTGTAAAAGAGCAAATGTCGGTTTCAAACCCCCTACCCCTCCACTCCGCTCTCCCTACCCCTCCACCACGTGGCCCTCCTGTAGTTCAGTTTGAAAATGTCACCAGCTGTAAGGGACACTTTGAAGGTGTAAAACCCTATATGATTGGCAGAAATTCAAATGGAGTTCTGCATGCCCACATATGATTTGAAAGTGTCATAAAGTCTACAGATATCATAATACCGCAGGGCTATAAACAAACAAAATTAATGTACTGGTACGTATGTCACTTTTTGTATCTATAGTTATAAAAATTAATTAATTAACTGACTGACTCTACAGGGCTACCACAGTTTTAGATATTGAGTCTGTAAATTTGTTTTATTTAATTTGCTATATAGCAGGGTATTAAAAAAAGGATAATGTACTGGTATGTTAGTTTTTGGTATAGATATATTAAAATTGACTTACTGGCTCTACAGGGATACAACAGTTTCAGATATTGAGTCTACATTACTTTGCTACATATCTCATTAATAAATTAATGCAAACTCATAATGCTGTAGCTGATAGTGAAAGAAATAGTCTACCAAGCCTACTGTACTTCTTGTTCTTTTTATTTTTCTCCTTTTTGTGTGTTTTTTTATTAAAAATTTGGTAGTGCTACTTTCCTTCTTTGGTTCATAAGTTTTGCATTGGCCAATGGTAAACTTAACTCAAATTCGGATGAGCTGTTCTGCAAAGTGATAACAAAAACTACAGCACTGTAATGTTTGCAGCCAAACCCCTCCCTCCCCCTCTCCCCCCAACTCTCCCCTGCACATTTCTTGGATGATGAATGCCTATATATATGTGACTTTCAAACAGACTATATAGACAATTTCCATCCACAGTACAGTACTTAGCCTATGGGAACAAGTCTAGACATTGCTAGATTTTGAAAGTAAAAATTCGGCCATGTTATAATCACTAACTTTAGGCTGAATTTAGGCAGATTTTTAATCCAGATAAGGATGGGGAGAACTTTAATCTTGAAATTTTTTCGCTTTCTCTTCATTCAATTGCGCAGAAAGGGAATTATATGTGCATTTACTGTGCTAACATAATTCTTCAATGTCAGTTATATTGAACTGAAATATAGCATATCTTCAACTTTGAAGTGCCCACTTTGGAACACACAAATGTTATAATTTTACATACATTCCAAAAAAGAGATAAAAGATTCCACAAACTTAGTTTGATCTTGATATGACGGTATTAGAGCAAGAAATTTGATTGTGACTTATCAAGTCAACACATAGAAAGGTCTTGTCTGAATCGTTTACTGTTTATTCAGTCTGACATTTGACATGCCATAACTTACCTGTCTCCACATACTTGTGTCACTCTGTCCCAAGCTTGGCGCAACAGACTGATTTCTCCCACAATGCATCATCGCCTTGTACTTTTTTTTCCTTTACGACTTTCGAACATGTCCATCGTTGTTTTCTTCCTTAATTCGATCTGTTTTCGTTCCGTTTTTGTAACAGCTGGCTGTTTCCGCTCTTCAAGTACGGTTATAAGAATACCTTGGAGAGACACAACCTTTACCAGACGGTTCCTCAAGATTCATCACAACTGCTTGCAAATAAGTTAATACAGTGAGTTAATTATCACATATTTACTGACATGTATAAAAGTTCTATCTGTAGCAAAATTGGTACTATGGTTTAGGATGGGACAGTTTTCAGTGGGGGGGGGGGAAGGGGGGCTGGGAATAATTTCTTACCACATTGTTTTGAAATGAGATAATACTTGGGAAGCCAAAATCTCTTATCCTTGATGGCACCATCTGTTTGTGTACCTGCCATTATGCATTTGAAGAACCACTTATTTGTCAAAAATTTTGGCAAATTTTGTTGACACAAAAATCAGATTTGGTTTTCATATGGCTAGTGACGTAGTTGTTTACTTTCAAATTCAGATTGCACTGTAACTAAATCCCTCAATTTTGTGATAAATTGGCATTGCCCCATGTTGCTTTGGAGATACTGAAATCAAACAAACTTAGTCGGAGGCCTATGGTCCATCCGAAAGAGGAGTTTTTACCGGCCCGAACCTGATATGCTATTCACTGCATCCCTCCTACATTGCACACGTATAATAGTTGATTTTTTTCTTGTTAATTTTGCTACATTTATTTGGTGGGCCAGAAATACTGTTCCCAAAAACCCCATCAGGGTAAAGACCTGGTTGTCTGAGGGACAAACAAGAAAGAAAAGCCTTTGAAATTTTACCCTCACATAATAAGTTCTGTACTTCAAATATCATACACGGTACAAAGTTTTTATCAAAGTCAGCAGCAAGTACACTGGGTGCTGAATAAAATTGTTATCAAAGTCGGCAGCATTTTCAGTAGTTGCTGAATTTCACAGCTCCTCTGAAGACGTATTGTAACCTGTGTTATTTGATTGATTGTGCTATCGGCAAACATTCTTGTTTGCACAGATGATTTTGGAACCGTCTAGGTGTCGTAATAGACCACAATAGTCATCCATTCACTGAAGTAGAGTAATGTACTTTGGTGCATTTTATGATTGAAGGGTACCTCCCCCTCTTTCACCAAATGGAGACCGATTGAAATTTTGATGAGCCACTCAAGTACTGTACATCGAAGATACCAGTGAGAGTACCTATTATTTCTAAAGCTAAAATACATTTGCTCTGTATTCGTTTTTTTTTGTTGTTGTTGCAGTTTTTGTTTTGTTTTTGTAATTTGTAAACAAGATTATGTACAGCAGATTCCTTGTTATTGTTTTAGTGAGATCTTTGTCATATCGAAACATTTGTGTGTTTAGACTTCAGTTAGTCCAATTTTCATCAAATAAATTTTCCACCGTCTGTGATGGAGAAGAGGACAGAATTTTAAAGGCATTCAGTGTCCAGCCGCACAACTACTGTACGGACAAACAAACTGTATGTACGTATGTATGTATGTGTGTGTATGTAGGTGTGTGTGTGGGTATGTATGTGTTCGCATGTGTCTGTGTGTATGTGACACCTTGACATGTAAACACGATATCACAAGAACTAAAAGTTGCCTGAACTTGAACCTTGGTATGTAGGTAGCACTTGGTTTACAATACATGGTTTTTATCTACAGTAAGACCGCTGTTTCAATACAACAGATGAGCAATGCACATGTTGTGGAATTCTTTCTAATTTCTTAATTCCCATTTCATGTAATATTTAACTGCATTTGCCATCAGCTTGGAATGTTGTACCCTAGTTGTGGATTGGATACAGCTTTCACTGAGACTATATTTGTTTTTCCTTCTTCTTCTTCTTCTTATTTTGTGTTCACCACATTGTGTGAAAGACAGTGCCTCACCACTTATTTAACTCCCACTTTATATTTATTTGCACTACACCCATGTTTATATCACTCCCAAGAAACAGCAGGGGTCGTTTGTCCGGGGTGTCACCGCCTCTTCTTGACATTGCTCCTTCTCAGAGTTGCAGTCATTAAATATCAATCGCTGTGTGTTGAAACTTTTACCGAACAACAATGAAATAGCCCGGGTGAAAGAAATAGTCTTCATTCAATTTTGACAGATCTTTAGTCCTATACTTCAAGGAACTCCCGCAGCGTCAAGTTTGACAGTTTTTGATCTAGAATGAATCAAGTTAAATAGAGCGTCACAAATTCTGTAACTTGCTTAAGTTTATACTTGGTGGCGAGACACAAAACCAGGCTGTTACTCTAGGTGGCTATATAATCGTCTTCCATCAAAAATATGTGACAAAAATCTCACCTTCATCAAATTCCAGCTTTCTCATCTTCAGAATACTGTACCTCCACAATCGAGTACAACATAGTTTAAGAATTTCCTACTTTGATGTGCCGTTTATAGCGGCATTTTAACTTGTAATTGATCAATATTCCAATGCTGGTCCATAGTCAAATCACTTTTTAAGAAAGTAGTTCATTAAATTCAGGGTTTCCTTTTGCTATTCATTTTTGTGAGGTGGCCACTTCTCTGTGTTTTTAGGGACCACCTCGCAGAAATATTACTCACATCCCTGCATTACTGTAGTCAGAGAAAGAATAAAAAATATCGCAATGATTGCAATCCAACTATTTTAACCCATGATGCCATCATCTGATATGGCTGTGAGCCTGTGAACACTAAATATATAGCAACAAATAGAAGTTCTTCTGCCTATTTGACACAGCCTTTTAGCTAACTGATTGTTTGCATGATTGACGTTCTAACAAAATTTTCCGAGCGGCCTTGCCCCTAGAACCCCATCCCCCCTCCCCCTTCATGTATGCTCATGCACTCCAATGTCACAAACCAGTTACCACCCCTCACACGAGAAACTCCAGGGGATGTTCAGTTAAGCATAGTTTCAGACACATCAGATCTAGTGGAAATGTACTTTGTTGCCTTGCTTACCTGTCTCCCCACAATCTCAGCCTTCGAAGCTAAAATGAAGTGGCAACATTTTGTTAACCCTGTATGCCTTTCAGCGAGTGGTCTCTGACAGTCATTGACCCTTCTTCTGGTTCTACAACGTGTGTGCTTTCTTATGGACATCCCCCCCCCAATCTTATTGGCCCACAGCCATCTTTTTATGACCCATTTTGACAGGTTCCATCATTGTCACATTAAATTATGTCATTAGCCCTGCCTGTCGGTAATGAATGAGGGAGCAAATGTGACACATTTTGATGAACTGAACGCTGATAAGAAACCATGCAGAATGAATGTGTTGACATTCAACAGTTGTACAGAATGGTACTTCATGATAACAGAGTATGCTAGCCATTTATAAAGAGAGGGGGAGGGGAATAAAATGGTAATGCATTTGGCCAATCAAAAGTTTTTTTTCTGAAATTGCAACTTGGAAAGATGCTTTCTTTAAACCCTATTGAATGACATATCACTGTAAGCATATATTGTATAGACTACTCCATAGAGAAGTTTGTCTTCAAAGACTAAACGCCACAGATAAATATGAAAAATCAACATTACTCCGATACTGCCTCCAGTACATGCACTCTCCCTTGGAATATACCTAGCTTCCAACAATACATCATTTTCTTGAACCTCGCTTATATCCTACCCCAGTTGAGGTCTTTGCCCTTCCAGATTTCCCTCATGTTATATTGATTGGAGTGGGTATGAAGTAAATCCCCCCCCCCCCCAAAAAAATAGCAACTTTGGGTCATTTGTAGTCAGATCATCTAAAGGGATTTCATAAAATGTTGAGTGAACATTGTTTACCAGTATTTATTGTAAAGTAGTGAATTTTTTTCACCGTGTGACTGTACTTTGAGTAAGAAGGTCAGATTGTGTTGAATGCTTCTCCAGGTATAATATCGTGCATTATGTGCTGGCAGAAGATTCTCGTAAGGTTTCAAGTACAGTAAGCACTGATTAATAAACCAGATGAGTGGGTACTCCTGCACTGTACAGTACTAATACAGTAGGTTCAACGATAAAATACTTCAAGAGATAACTGGAGATCATTTATAGATTCACAAATTTAGTACCTGTACAGTATGTCAGTGGTTACCAAACTATGGGTGAATTTAAGCCCAGTAATTAGCCAGTGTTTTGGGGGGTGGGGGGAAGGGACGGGGGAAAAGGGAATGGTACTGCTGTTGTTATGGTAGAAACCGGGGGGGAGGGATGGGGGGAAAGGGAATGGCATTGCTGTTGTTATGGTAGAAACCAAAGATGGATTCATTGAGTTTGGTTTTCCTACCATGCTCTAATAATGCTATAAGACATATATATGAGCAGTAGAAGGTATGTTGTGCAAGTGGCTGGGAATGTTAGTAGGGGTTACATTAATTACTCCTACTGTATTTTAATGTCGACGATTACATTTTTTCATTCTTCTGGTAAAGTTTTAATTACTACGCCATTTTTAAATATTTGCCTGTCTGGCTTTTCATATCTGCAATTATAGTGCAATTAGGTTTACAGTGTGCTTTCCCCCCCCGCCTCCCAGCACCCCCTATCTTTCTGTCATTCTCTGCCACACCTTCCTTTCCATTGATTTTTCTGTGTTGCCACTCCTTTAATAGCATTCAACAGTTGAGTAAGTACTGTCTGCTACTACAGTAGTACTGTACAAACGGTGTGTTTTGGTGACATCTTCTTAACACCTCAGTATATAGCATTCATAACAAGGTTACTGGCCTACTTTTATGTAACTCGTTTCAAATTTAAAAACATTTACTAGCAACTTAAAGTTTTTTTTAAGTTGAAGATACAATTACTGCCTCAGTAAAAGTCTCAATGTGTGTTTGCCAAATTTTAACTTCAACCTTTCCAGCTTACTGCCCTAAAAGCTCAGTGAAAATAACACTGTTCTATGCAGTTTTCATATTAATTATTATTAATATTTATTGAGTTATCTGTCATTAAACATTTTGAGCTGAATAAAATTTGTTATTCGTAATTATGTTATATACACTGGACATAGGAGAGATTGGTTAGGTTTGTTGCACAGAACACCATCTTTGGGCCAATTAATAAACCTGATATGGCTAGTGCATGGTGTTTTAATATATATATATATACTGTATATATATATATATATATATATATATATATATATATATATTTATATATATATATATATGTATATATATATATATACCTACTGTACCACTTTTGTTGTTTTACGTTCACTTTTCTGCAAAGTGACTTAGGCTGTTACCTGTTGATGCTCTGTAGTGATTTGGGAGGTATTTGGTTACAATATTTATCTTCTTAATTTGAGGTATATACCGTAAACAGTTCCAGAGCTGATTTTGGTTGTACCGTGACCAAAAATTTGGTCTTCTCGGGCGGGCAAAAGGGATGAGCATCAAGAGTTTGCCCCTGCTTTTAAGTCTGTATGCAAACAATTGTTTTGGTCTTGATTAACAGTGAGTGGGATGCGGAGCTAGAGAAGGAGAGGAAGACGGGACAAAAGGCGAGTCTTTTGAATGCAATCATCCGAAACTGTCGACTTCTTTTTCTACTCAACGGATTTATCGTTTTCTTTGAGGTTAGTATTCATCATCATCATCATCATCGATGGTGCACATAGCCAAAGCAAAGCAAGCAGTGAGTCTAAGCTGAAGCCTGTGGGAGGGGGGCTGTGGGAGGGGGCTTTGGGAGGGGGCTTTGGGCGGGATCTGGGGTTTGCCTGCCTTTTGATCATTGACTTTGAATGCAAACCTGGAACTCTGCGTATTTCAAGTTATCAAGCAGATGAATTCATCTTGATTTCCAGTAAAGCATGTTATGTTTTTTTTCTCTTTCTTTTCTTTCCATTTTTTTTTTTCTTTCTTGCTTTCTCTCACAGAGTAACATATATGTTAGACTGTGTTAATACAATGTAGTTTGACCTAATTTCCATTAATTGCTCAAATTCGTAACAACTTTAACGATGAGAAAAAGTCTCTTGAATTGCTAAATGCGTAAAGTTGGGGTACCGTATTTTATCTACAGTAAAGAAATACTCGTTCAAGATTGTCGTAGCCCACAGGAGGGGGGTCTAAGCTTCAGTGTTTATACCCTTCCTGGGCTGTGCGGGGGTGGGGTAATGATACAGTAGTGTATATTTTATGTGAGTGGTCATTCTAATTAAAGTTTACCTCATAAGATCAAAACAGTTGAAGGTCTGTTTTAATACCAATTGACAGTTTTGCCTTCCTTTTTATCCTGGTTGGATATTTCACTTGAGTAGTCCTAATTCTTAATTCTTAGATTATTAGTCTTAATTCTTTAACTATATTCTGTACAAGTGTACATGCAGTAAGAATGGTAGCTGTGAAGTTAAACATATATAGTATGCCTTGTTTATCAAAACAGTTCAAGGTCTGTTCTAATACTATTGACAGCTTGTAATCCTGTTTGTATAATATATCATACTGGAATACTGTAGGTCGTTCTTATTATATTTGGGAAATGGGTGAACCCTGGCAGCAGCTTCTAATGAAAATATGCCACTAGAGCAATGCTTTTATAACAGGCGACTTTAAACGCAGTTCAGTGATCGGCAAAGCTACTGTACTGTAGACACACAAATTTGTAATAAAAAAAAAGACAAACACAGAGTGAGTGACTCTGTGGGTTTAACGTGCAGCAGGTCAAACCAGTATGTTTACACTAAACAGCTACTGTACCATGGCCTGATCTTTGTTGTTCATTGGAAAAGGGTCATTCTTGTTCCCTTGACCAATGGTTTGTCCTCCAGACAAATCTGGTCTGGTACTGGTACTGGTCAGCATTCTTGTGTTGAATTTTGCTTACAGTACAGCCAGGTGGTGGTACAATATATAAGGCATTTTACAGTGAGGTACAAAGCCATCCAACATCACCTTCTTACATCATATGATAGAGATCTTAGCTGGAATAATTTTAAAAGGAAAAAAAAAATGTTAAACTTGGGTGATATCTCAGTTTTAAAGTGGTGTCTGGAGGTGAGGGAGGTGGTGGGTGGAGAGAGCGGTGGGGGGCTGTCTTTTTTTGCTATTTATGTCTTGTGATGTCATCATGCCACTAGAAAATTGAAGGTTTGCGCTTGAATGCAAAATTGCAGCCTTAAACACCAAAATGAAATTTGGTCTTATTATTGGAAAAGTTGAATGAATTGAATATCAAATTTCCTTTGAACAGTTATGGGGAAGGGGTGGAAAAATTGCTCTAGTTTATCAGAGTAAGTCATATATTTCTTCTCCATCCATGCACGAAATATCTTTTGACGGTTTCAAAATGATAATATAGGTAAATATTGCAAATTAGTCTTTCACACCCCTCGAAATATATTTCTAGTGGGAAGAATTTCTCAATCACTGCAAACAAAGTCGGTCGTTCTCCATAGAATCTACAGGTACAGTACACAAGGGTCGACAAAGGGGATGTCAAGGATAAACGAACGTTAACTTGAAAAGTGGTCGATTACCCTTAGAAACAGAAGTTTCAATGACTTTATAGAGTTGACTTTTTACCATTGAAAGAGGTTAGACAAATTTTCTGCAATGTCATGCAGAGGCGCCCAAGGGGGTTTGACCGGTAAATGACCACTAGTCAATAGTGTGTTTCATCACGGGTCTACGATCAGTAAACGGGGGGGGGGGGTATTTTGGAGAGGGGATGAAAAAGGTTAAATTTCAAGCAAATTAGTATCAGAGAGCACTGACTCTATTCTGGCTTTTTTGACTTTGTTATTGACTTCTTTTCTTTCTTCTTCTTTATGGACTTGCAAGATATGTCCTTAGCAACCGTAGATATGTCCTTAGCAACCGTAGATATCAGATGTCGTAAAAGATCGTATATCGCACACGTATCATGTAACACTGCATTGGATCGAGTAGAATTTCATCTCCAGAAATGGTCGTTAAATTTAGGCAGTGTTATATGTCCATTTCCATGTCCTGTTGAAGTTTTGTACCAGTCAAACTATCAGTGTCGGTCCACACTGCGGTACACATATTGCGACTTTGTTTGCATAATTGCCAAACCTGAGAGTATTTAAAGTAATGGCAAAAACCAAAGTTATTCCCATTTAGGTATAATTTTACTGTGAGGAAAAGGGAACTTGGCCGATGCAGGGTGGTTGGGGGGGGGGAGGGCAAGGGGGATGTGTAATTATTATAAAGATATTTATGTTTCAATACTTTAGTTCCAAATCTCCTTTGAACTGTCAGCAATTTCACACTTATTATTATTATTATTGATTGCTGAAATTATTAGTTTTCATAGTTAAAAAAAAAAATTGTTACTCTTTCCAGGAATGTGTCTTCAAAGTGGGCCAGCCAATTCTACTGGGCATTTTGGTACAGTATTTCCGGGAGGACTCTACCATTACTACGGAACAAGCGTACCTTTGCGCACTGGGTCTGTCCATTTGTGCAGTGGGGATCACTATTCTGCATCATCCCTCATTCTTCATTTCTTCACGTATCGGGATGAGGACCAGGGTCGCTGTCAGCGCATTGGTGTACAGAAAGGTAGAGGTGTTTTTCTTTATAACAATTTTCACCCCCCCAAAAAATAATAATGTCTACCGTCATGGGTGATCTAAAGTCTGATGTTTTGTTGCTTGGATTTAACGCTCTGTTATTCTATGCTGAATTCTACCCAACAATAAGAGCAGTTTATTAAAATTATGATTATTTTTTTTGGGCATTGGGTTGAAATGAGCATGCCTTCAAAATCTTGTGTGTCTTTTAATTGTCACATCACCATTCAGAACTCAAGAGTGAGTTGCTGTACTATAAAACTAAACTAAACTCTTTTTGATCTAAGACTGTTTGCCCTTTTAATTGTGATTATTGAGGGGGACTTTCTACTGATACATATCCTGTCATGCCAGATATTTATTATCCAGTCGGAAATGCCTCCCCTTCAAAGTATTTTTTTCCAAGAAAATTACATCAGGGTTATTTCCTGTGTAGCCATGATTGTGACAATTCTGCTTTGTCATGGTTTTGGTTCACGTCACTGTTTATTCGCTGTTAAGAATGCCTTCCAACAGTTACTTAAATCATGATGGTTATCTTTTTTTATGATTGGGGAGCAAGTTATCAGCAACTCACAGCAAACAGCCACATTTGTGAAGCAGCAATATAAGTCACCTTCAATTAATTTGAGAAACCTCCTTGTCCAGAGGTCATTGCCAGGTTACTGGCATTGCGTCAGTGTGTGTTGCAATACTCCCACTTTTTGTGTTCTGTTTCATAAATTTCCATATCGTTGATAAAAATAGTATTTGTCACTGACGTGATGACTGATGTCAATATTAGGCAATATTAGAAAGGTCTTGTAAGGAAACCCTTTGCAAATATCACAGACTTCCACTTAAAAAAAAAAGAAAAAAAGGAACAATTAAGTAAGTGAAAAAGATGAGAAAAAGATTAAAAGTTCAAGAAGATGTGATGTCTTTTGTTACATGTTATTTTATTTTATTTTGTATTTTTTACTTACGGCATGTAAAGAAATCTTTGCAGTGTTGATGGTGTATCTGTGTGTGTTGCCTTGAATGTTAAACACAATAAAGTCTACAAAAGTACTTGGTATTCGAACATCCTTTGTGTAATTTGTGGTGGGCAAACGTCATATGAGAGGTCACAGGGAAGTGGAAGTTTGAAGATCTTGGTAAAGCCGTTGGTAACTCAAGAAGGGAAGGTTGGAGGAACTTCATATGTGGTAGATTAAAACCACCATAGTGAGTGCAATAAAGTACCCTTCTGCATAGGTTATAGGACAACACAGGGTTAAATTTTTTACAAAGGTTTCCACTGGATAAAAATTCAAATGCCTGTTCAACAGCCCTGTTCAATGTGAACACTTCCTACCCCTTTCTGTAAAAGTTGTAAAATTAGCTATTTTGACGTGAAATTGTCGTGAAAATATTTTACGTCATGGGGCATTTTATATTTAGTTTACTGTTAAAGAGAAGTGTTTTGAAACAGACTTTTTTATTCTAGGTACGTTTGAATGATTTTGAACCTCTTTTCAGTCTCCTTTTCATCCTTTTGAATTTTTGTCCGTTTTGTAGGCTCTTCGCTTGAGCAATTCTGCCCTGGGTAAAACAACCGTCGGGCAACTGGTAAATATATTGTCCAATGACGTAAACAGGTTTGACCTGGTAAGTTCAGTTATAACCATTTTTTATTCGTTTTTTTTTCTCTTTGCGACGTCAACTAACTGTACAGGTACATGTGGCTCTTTGAAAACAGCCGTTAAAACAGTTGCAGGGAATGGTAAAGATGAAGGACTACAGTTGTACAAACCATCTCATGAATCTTTCCTGGTTTCTGTCATAAATTCTGTTACGTGTTCTGTTCCCCTCATTTTGGAAACTGAAAAAATGCCATAGTGTCAGATTTTAGAAATTACGTTATATTGCCCCTTTGAAAGCTGGAAAAAATGCCCTGTCATTGAAGTGATAGTCCAAGACAATTTTTTAACTTTCCCTAAACAAAGTTTTGTGTTGGGAGGGGGGGGGAGGTGAAAAGGGGAGGAAATTAGAACCCTTGGTCCACAAAGAAATCCTCAAGGGAATGTTAAAAGCTAACTGTGCCACATTAACAAGCCAATGTTGTTGGAGTTGCACAGATATCTATTGTTTACTTTTATTATTCTATTTTCTTCTTGACTTTTATTATTTATTGTGTTGGTTACTTATTGTTTTCTATTGTTTACTTTTATTATTCTTTTCTTGTGTTTTCTTTTCTTATAATATTTTATTGTATACATTTATGATTCTTTGCCATTGTTTTACTTTTATTTTATTATTTTATTTTGTTTACTTTTATGATTCCTTTTGTATACTTTCACTATTCATTTCTTATGGTGTACATTTCATTCTTATTTTCTTTTGTTTACTTTTATAATTCTTTTTCATTGTCTACTTGTTTTGTTCTTTTATTTTATGATTATTCGTTTCTATTGTCTACTTTCGTTATTCTTTTCTATTGTTTACTTTTATGATTATTTTCTCATTGTCATTTTGTCGTAATATATTTAAATGTTCTGTTAATTATTCTATTGGGGGTATCTTCTTGTTATCTGACAGGCTTTCCTGTTTATTCACTATCTATGGATAGCACCGATACAAATCGTCACCATGCTAGTCGTGCTCTGGTTTCAAATGGGTCCTACCTGTTTGATTGCATTTTTCACCTTACTACTCCTAGCACCGATCCAAGCCTTCATGGGCAAGATGTTTTCACAACTCAGGTACAATGTTTGTTTCCTTTCACAAGCTTGGGGATATATATGGCATTATGAATTGAAGGAGGATTGCCATCCCACCCCCCCAGTCCCACCCCTCCCCTACACCCACAAAAACTTGCACTGCATCACCGTTGTCTGCATCACCGTCTGCACCCCTCCCACCCCCGCCCCCCCCACTTCTTGTATGCATAATACCTTTTCTCCAGACTTGACTTGTCGGAAAGATATCAAACGTGTTATACCCACAATTGGCAACAGATTGAGGCACAAAGCCTAGAATTCAAAATTTCAGTCAATTGCTAAAGATGCCAGTGCATAAAAAAAAATTCTAAGAGCTAAAATCAAATTCCCACATTTGGCATTAATTATAAAATTTTAAGCAATAAATTGTCTCCTGGCATAATAAATGCAAATACAAGTTTTTCTTCTATCTTTTTTTCGGGGGGGGGGGTGGTTGGGGGTGCGGAATGGCAAACAGCCATAATCTACTAGAGTGTAGCCATTAAGTAGCCTGAATTTACAGGCCTGAAACAGACGGGGTAACCATATGCACTTTATTTTAAAACTCTTTGTTCTTCGGTGTCTCTGTTAGGAGGCACGGAAGTGATCGATTGCCCGATTCTGCATCAGTCTGCTGGACTTGTAGTACTCTGTCGTTGTGTCGTGTCATGATACAGTTCAATATTGGCAAACCATCACAGTTAATACGGTTTGACCCAGTCTATGTCAAAACGCTACTATTTTCTGCTTCTAATTTTTAGAGCCAGAACCGCTCTGCTGACGGACGAACGGGTGAGAATAATGAACGAGATCATCTCCGGGATGAGGATCATCAAGATACATGCCTGGGAATCCCCCTTCACAAAACTGGTGGAGGAGTCACGGAGGTAGGTCTCACCTAATCTGACTAATCCAGATTAGTCCTTATCTGACTAATCCAGCAGAGAGAGGGGAAAATTAGAAAAAATCATTGGACCGGATCAAGTTAACTGTTCTAATCGTCTTCTTTCCTTTTTCTTTCGCAGTTGATAATTTCCTTTCTTTCTGTTTTTCACTCTATCCATGGCATGTATCACTCGGACTAACACAAATCTTTTTTTGATGGAAGCGCTGATTTAAAACCCTTATAAATCATGCTGAATTCTTCTTTGCTATATCTTTTCTTGTCTGTATGACACAGAATTGTTTTAAGGGAATTTTGGTGGATTGTAACATGCAATATATAGGCTTTTTTTTGGGGGGGGGGTGGGCGGGGGAGGGGGGAGCTGTATGGAATTTTGATGTGTAAAATGTTGTTGATTACTTAATAATGAACTTTAATATGCCTCGATAATGTAACACCCAAAAAATGGTTTAAAACATAGAAAGTATCGAATATAGAATAACCTA
Source organism: Apostichopus japonicus (assembly GCF_037975245.1). Lineage (NCBI taxonomy): Eukaryota > Metazoa > Echinodermata > Holothuroidea > Aspidochirotida > Stichopodidae > Apostichopus > Apostichopus japonicus. The sequence continues at coordinate 16,151,677 of NC_092570.1, forward strand.
TTTGCACATAACCGGACCAATGAAATGTCTTTGCACAACTGGGCCAACGGTATGTAATCATCTTCTTCACCTCCATTCTCAGGAGAAATTCGTCAGAAGATTCACTCAAATTGTCCTTGAAAACTCCCCCCCCCCACCCCCTAAAACATCCATCGACTGAAAATTTGTTGTCATAGTCAACCATTTTGAAAATTGGTACCAAAGCAAAATGATGATATCTCCGATCATTTCAATATAAAGTCGTGGAAAAGTTTTGAAACGTCGCTTTGAAGTGTTATACAGATTTACGTATATGTGTTGCACAAAATTTTGGAGATAGCACGGATGTAGTACATGTCTTTAATTGGTCTGCCACGTCGGCCCGCAGCGATATTTACTGTTGGCGACAAATGTCCCCCACTGCATGATTAGGGGCTTATAATATATGCTAATTGTAGGACAAGAGCAAAAGTGCAAATCTATCACTTTTCATGGCTAAAGAAAGAATTGCAGTATTTGGTGAATTATTTTCATCCCTTGCCATGGGTTAATTTTGGTGCTGCATGCTACAATGGTGGTCGTGAAGGGAACGTTGCTACCTCCAGACATTTTCCTTTTCTTGGCATAATTTGTACAAATTGCTATATGCAAAGCTAATTTCATGGGAGACTGAGCGGTATATTAGTCTTGCCATGTCCTTCCTAGGGGGAGAAAAAAAAGGAAAAAATTGAGCTTAAGTGCTGTTTCTGTAAGCTATTAAGATTCTGTAAGCTATTAAGTTATTCAGCTTAAAGAAAAACAAGCTATAATCTCTGGAAGTATTTGTTCAAGGCTAAAACCTGATTATGATGTCAGACATTTAGCCCCATTCTGTTCATTCATGTGGATCCTTTGGTACAGGTTACACTTTGGTACAGGTCCTGTATACCTGCACCCTTTGGTACAGGTTATACCTGCAGGGTGCATTGAATTCATATGGTATCCCATAAAGAGGTTGATATCAACTCTGGATTCAGTTTCTTTCTTTTTTTACCCCAGATACAATTGCTATATCCTTGGAAGGGACATTACACCTTTGGGATGATATGGTGGCTATGCTTTTTGACAACAGACCTGTCATCAACGAATACATCCATTATTCGTGACATGTTTGGTTTTCAGGTTATGTGAACCCATTTATGAAATGAAATAATAACCAGTAACTTTTCTTCACTCATTTAAAAAAAAAAAAAAAATTATTTATCTCGTCATTGAAATTTATATCAAAAAACAAAACAAAGCTCCACAAACTAATATCCACAAAGGCTTAGTGGGAAGCATGAGGTCTATCCAGCCTAATAACCTAAATGCCAAAGATGATGCTATAGCAAGTTCTTCAATTTTGCTTCAAAGTCAACTCTTTTTATTTATTTATTTGGTTTTTGTTGTTGTCCTTTGCCATTATACGTTTTATTCTTCCTCTCTCTCTTTTTATATTTTTTCTACTTTTTTTTGACGGTGATTACATTTTCTCGCAGATGTGAAACCAGGCAGGTCCACTTTGCCTCAGTGATGCGATCTTTCAATGTGACCCTGTATGACCTCGGTCCGAGAATCGTAGCTTTCACCACCTTTACCGTATACGGTGCCATGGGCAACCCTATTGTCACTCCTGTCGTGTTCCCGCTTCTAGCATGGTCTTACATAATGCGCTTTTCGATAAGCACGGCCCTTCCGCTTCTGACGATGTCGACAGTAGAGACGTTGGTCTCTGTTAAAAGGACTCAGGTATACCGCAAAAGCTGGGTCTGCAAGTTGCCATCTCAAAGCTGCTGCCGAAAATGCACAAATTACGATTACTGCTACGTGTATGCTAAAGCTCACTCCCAAACAGTCGCCATGTATGCATGCATGCATGCTCATGTTTTGGCAGATGTGGGGAAGCAAAATTATATGTAACTGCAGGAAATATCATTTCTTTTTCAATTAAAATTATATTCAGCAAAGCCATATTATTCTCTTGCATCTCTTGAACAGCAGGTGCAAACGGGCGTTATTTGCTATATAAACAGGTGGCAGTTTGTGGCAGGTTATGGCATGCACGGCTGCACATGCGTGTGTAAAGGTGTCCAGGGAATGATTCAACCGGCATCGCATCGCAAAATGGTCACATTGGCAACACAGGTTTCAAGATTGCTATGGCAGTTGTTGTTTTACAGGGCGACCATATTATCGTATAAGAGACAAATTTTGAGATCCTTACAATTTGACCGTTAAAATTTATTCACCGAGTGTTTTTGGGACGTGATCCAGCATGAGACAAACGGAGATGCAAGATACAGGGAGAAGGACAACGTATCGAAAAAGACAAACTTTGCAAACGGTACGCTACCTCTTGAAGCTCTGGCCTTGCTGTAGGTTGGTTTGATCCCTCGTACTACATGAATCAACATCTGACCTCAAGTCTGACGAAACCGAGTCACTTTTTAATCATCAATTCTAAGCTTTAGTGATATTAATTGTCGTATTGAATGATTTTTTTAACACGATCAGAAGTCACACAAATCACCATGTACACGGCTCTGCGGTCAACTCGTCAGTAAACTACGCCACGGAGCTAGTCACGGACTGCGGTTTACAATCGTTTATACTCTTCCATTTCAACATCTGGGAAAGGATATTTTTGTTTTGGTGACCGAGTCTTATATTGCTTTGGATGTTCAGTGCCAAGCAGTTCGATGAAAGACTCATGACTTTTGCCAAAGTACCACCTGAACACTCGGACCTGTCATGCGGCTAGAATGACCATCGTCAAGTTGGTTTTGATTGCCCATTTTTGTCTTATTGGTAATGAAATGAATCCTCTCATTAAGGTTACTCTTCTTGCTTTTGAATGTAACATTAACTTTATCTGTTAATATTGTATTGTTCACTGTTGTTTTACTCTTCAGTCTATGGAAGAGGTTGGTTATGAAAAAATGCCATGTCTTTCCTATTTACTAACACAGTTAACAAGTACCTCCCCTCCCCTCCCTCCCCACACCCCATCTTTTTCCTTCACTTTATGTTAGAATTTGCTCAGACTGCATATTGTCAGGTTTTTTTTCATATATTCACATGGTTTAAAAATACAATCCCCTCCCCCCCACTGCACAATCCCGTCCCCTTCCCAATCTTACCATCTTCATCACTTTCATGACACTGTATGTAGGTAGACAAAGTTGACTCATTTATACTATTTAATTTTCTATTTATGTATACACTTAGCAGCAACCATCACCTCCCCTCCCCCTGCCCCCCCCTCCCTCCTAGTCTCCTCCTCAAACACTATCTGTGATATGTGGGGGAACTGTTCCTCACAAATATCTGTATCATGTATTGGTAAGGATCATGGTTTGGTTTGCCTCACCTTCGAAAAAGAAATTTATGTTTTCGTTTTATTGATGTATCAGATTTGCAATATGTATTCTTATCTCTATCCCACCCCCCCACCTCCCCAACTCCCTTCCCCATTTTACGACTAAAGTCTGTGTTCATGCAAAGAAATGAAATGAATGTAAAATCAAATACCTCCTAAGAAATGTTCAGTGCTGTCAACCTAGGGGGGGGGGGCTTTAAGTTGAGTTTTCAGAATTTTGAATTTTCCAGATATCATATCTATCTGCTAAACTGAGTCATTGATTGTAAAAAGATCTCTGTGGCCGAAATGCACTTTAATATCGTCCATGAGCCAAATCGTTATGTTCCTGTTTTAAATAGACTGCAAAGAATTGAGGTAAAGCAGTATATACACACCCCCCCACCCATTGCAAGTGACAACCCAATTCATGATGCTATGTTTTTAAGGGGAGTCCATGTTACAGTTCTAGAATGTTTACAGGGGCTTGAATGGACCATTTGTACTACCGTGGTACACCCCTACTTACTCTGTAGTAGTGGTGAGGGGGTTTTATTTGTTTATAGTCGACTTTCGATTCTATTCCCTCTCTTCTTTTTATACTTCAGACGGGAGAGCCTCCGAATCCAGAGGACGTCGTATTTACGTTCATTCAACTTATCTTTTTTCTTCATTGCGGGCAAGCTGGTGGCGTTTACGACCTTTACTGTGTACGGTGCGCTGGGCAACCCGCTACTAACAAAGATCGTCTTCATAGCCGTGCCCATGTTTGACATACTCCGTCTAACGGTCACTCTATTTATACCGTACTGCATCATGCACTGCTTGGAGGGTCTAGTGTCAGTCAAAAGAGTCAAGGTACCTCGAATTCAAAGCAGTTACAACTTCTGAAAAATTGTCCTCAAACTCTGTCGAAAGGTTGGGAATGTTTAAAATCTTGTTCAAGGCCAAGGGCGATCTCACATGACTTTACAACACTTTAACTCCTAGTCATTGGTAACTCATCACACCCACCGACACCAAAGTGTCCACAATTCAGGCAATCTCTCCTGGGGCACTACAGTGCACCACATCTACGTATCCCCTGCAGGGGGACTTCCCATAGGGTGTACGCAACTATATTTACAAGTTTACCCTCCCAAGTCCCCATTTATATACACCTGCGTGAAGAGAGGCAATGGAGATTAAGTGCCTTAGCCAAAGGATAACGTGTAATGATCTGGTTGGGACGAACCCGCAAACCTTGTATCACAAGTCCATTTCCTTAACTGCTTGACCACCGCTTGAATCATGCTTTCATAGTCTGAATTTGTATGTAATCTGACAGAGTTGTAAGAGTATCAATGTAGTTTTCTTTAGAGTATGCTAAATGTCTGGAAAAAGCTACAAAGAAAAGCAAACTGCCTTAGATGATTAACGTTCAGCCGCATTCTTAAATGTTAGAACATTGTTTAATAATGATTAATAATACTGCTTTAATAATTGTACTAAGTCTCTTAAAAATGTATCGTTTAATCCTCATATATGTACTGTACAAATTAGGCACAAAAAGAATGAATTGCAACACGAATCATGTCATTTGAAGTCATCACTGACCTCTTCATTTCTGTTCTGAGCTTTGGTCATTAGCAAAGATCTTGAATTTTTAATTAGGCTGTAACTGCTGATCGAGTAACCAGAAGACAAAAATCAACATGGTCCTAAACCAAAAGGAGAAAAAGATTTTTACAGAAATTGTAAGCCCTTTTAATTGTTTTGATATTTTTAAATTAATTAATTTGTCGTCAGTTAAGATTTTTGAGCAATATTTGACAAAAGTTTCGTCAAAATTCAACATTTATTTTTAGGATAACTTTCTTTGAGTTTCTTGAAAATTTGAAGATGATTGACCCTCTCAGTAGACTCAAGGTTCACACAACAAAATGATTAATTAATTAATTAAATTAATATTAATGTTTGATTTGGGATGCCATTTATTAGGCTTTTCTGATGATGGAAGAGTTACCAGATGTCTTAGATGGTCATGTTAGCAAACAAAATCATCTCTACGACGATAAACACTCGCCGATGCCCGATGGGATTGGAACTACATTGAAGGCGAATGGTACCAAAGAATCTATAGATGCGAACCGGACCGAACACATCCCGGTCGCAGACGGTTCGGACCCGCAAGCGATGGTCGTTGTCGATGCAAACGGGGCGAACTATCCACCGATCACATCAGAGGAGAAGAAACCAGAAGTTGACTATACAGTTCAGATCAAAGACTTACAAGGATCTTGGGATGAAGAGGTACTTTCAACTTTTACCATTAGCTACCTTTCTCATCATGTATTTTATAATCTGGTTGCCGCAAGACATTTTTCACTTTGATAAATATATTTCACCAAAATGTTGGTTCTTATTTGTAAGGGGGGCGAGTGTTTATATATTTACTAATATCAGTAAGTGACAACAGATGTTTATTGGGCTGTTGGCAGGTATCTAAGCTACCATTTTAAGGCACAGAAAGAGAAATTGTATTCAATGAACAGAAAGGAAGAAATATTGGTTATAAACTTAGAATTCCTCACTCTTCTACACCACACTCTCCCCACCCGACTCCCTTCCCCCTCCCCCTCACTAAGAAAGCCAGGTAATTTTGCAATTAATAACTGTTGTATTATGATCAGTCATCTACTTACCTGAAGTACTTGAATAGTTACCATTTTGAACATCAAATTTGATAGAAACATTTTTCTTTTACATTTTACACTGTTACTTCTACATTTTCATAATCGTTCACATTTTGAACCAAATCAAGTATTTTAATAACTCTCTCTCTCTCTATCCATCTATCTAGATAGCTAGCTATCTATCCATCCATACATCTAGCTATCCATGCATCCATCCATCTATCTATTCTATCTAGCTATCCATCTAGCTAGCTATCTATTATATCTATCTTGCTAGCTATTCATCTAGCTATCTATCTTTTCTATCTATCTATATATCTATCTACATATCTATCCATCTAGCCCGCTAGCTATCCATCTATCTATCTCCCTATCCATCTATCTAGCTATCCATCTATCTAGCTAGTTATCTATCTAGCTATATATCTATCTACCATTCTATCTAGCTAGCTAGCTAGCTATCCATCTATCTACCTATCTATCTATCCATCTAGCTAGCTAGCTATCCATCTCCCTGTCTTTCTATCTGTCTGTCCATCTATTCTATCTGTCTGTCTGTCCGTCCGTCCGTCTGTCTATCTGTCCATCCATTCTATCTATCTATCTCTCTATGGATTCCCGTCGACCTTCCATTAACTATCTGATATCGTGTTTGTCTTGCATTCTTCTTCCTCGTGTGCAGGCCACAGGGACAAAGTGTTTAGATGGGATCACATTCTCGGTCAAGCCAGGAAACATTGTGGCTGTCATTGGCCCTGTAGGATGTGGCAAGGTAAGTATGGGATAAAGAATTATGTTTGCGGGTGTTTTTAAAGGTCAGGGCCTTTACTGGAACCAAAGTAAAAAATATTATCATTTTTCTCTTACTTTTACACATTCAACTCTTCTGGTGGTGTGGGTAGGGTGGATAGGTGATAACTCATTTATCGTGTTTAGAATTAAAATTCGAGAACAGGTCTTTTTTTTTTCTATCACTTGCTTTTTTTTCTATCACTTGCAGTCATCTCTGTTCATGGCTCTATTGGGGGAGCTTCCACATATAACAGGAGAGATAACATACAACAGCAGGGTGGCCTACACATCTCAACAGCCATGGGTCTTTTCAGGAACCTTGAAGGAGAACATTCTTTTCGGCCGCCCTTACGACAAACCCAGATATGTGAAGGCACTGTCTATTTGTGCATTGAGTAAGGTAAGTGATATTTGGAAAAGATTTTTGATAAACCCGAATGGTGACGTCATTATGTGATGTCAAATATGTCATTAACAAATTTCTTCTTTTTTTTGATAAATAATTATGTGTTTCATGTGCAATCTTAATGATAATAATAATAATATAATAATAATCAGCAGTTATTTTTGTGACGCTTCAGCGTCCACAAAATGTGGGAGAAACCGGCAAGGGCTTTAATATGGATTACAACTCACATGTCGGCTGGCTTCCAATTCATCATTTTAACTCAAAGTTGGAATCTTTATAATATAGAAAGTCATTTCAAATGGGAAAACCGTAGATTGCTCTTGGGTGAAAAACCCACCTTCCTATGACCCGGCCGGGCTTTGAACCCAGAACCTCCAGATTGCTAAGCCTCATTGCTTCAAATGCCACTGCCTTTAACCACTCGGCCAAAGCAGCTGTATCAGATTCAATCTTCTTTACATAGAAGTCAGCTATTATCTTTAAACAGCTCTATATTTCTGGTTTCTTTTTTCTCTTTCTTCATCTTCTTCTTCTCGTAGGATCTTGCAATATTGCCAGATGGAGACCAAACACTCATTGGTGAGAGAGGGGTGACCCTCAGTGGAGGTCAAAGGGCAAGGGTCAGCTTAGCCAGGGCTGTATATGATGATGCAGATATCTACTTACTGGATGACCCTCTTAGTGCAGTAGATACAGCTGTTGGGCGCCATCTCTTTGACAGGTATCAAAGCCGAATCCTCAAACAATTTCTTTCGTATTCAGTTACAATTTTGGCTTTGGGAGGAATCCAGTTGACATAAACTCTCACAGGGGGTGAAGTTGGAAGAATTATCAGCATTTTTTCAGTTATAATTTTAAGTATTCAGTTATAATTTTGGCTCTGGGGAAGAAATCCAGTTGACATAAACTCTCACAGGGGGTGAAGTTGGAATGGTGTTCTCTCATGACCAATAAAGAACAATAGCTCACAATTAAAGAGCTTTCTACATGATTCATCAAACTACTTTTTATATGGTCATAAACATGATGATTTAATGATGCATGTTTGAGTCATGGGTTTGAATTTTGGTCAGTAACGTAGGGTTGTATGCTGTAGGGCTTGGTTGTAATGAATGGATGAGATAATTTTCTTTATCACAATTTTTGTTTTGACAAAATCTTTTTGTGAATTAATGGCTGAAAAACAGCCTTTTGTTACTTGTCATTCAGCCTCTGAAGAAGACCCTGCTAGGATCAAAACGTCAGGCCCTCTTAATTTTACACATTCTCTTTACACAGGCTCTTTAGCGGATAAGCAGTTTGCTAACAGTGTTTGTTTCATTATAAGTTACAATCAGTACGTTGTAGTATGTAGGTTCGATGAAAATGTTGCCAAGCACTTTTATAAAACTAGATGGAATTCAACAAAGTCATTTAGCTTCAAACTTAAGCTGACTGCACATGGAACCTTACCCTTATTCAACTCTACACAGGTCAGTAGGTGGATAGGCATGGACAGCCATACAGTACGAGTCTGCTATCCACTGTGACCGAGCAAAGATTTAGCCAGTCTTATGGCATGTTGGCCTCAGTATGGGAAAGGTTAAATATGTGGGTATGGTCCTACACTGTGTGCACCCGTTCATTGCTAAATCCATCCAGTTCCAACAAATGCACAGCAAAGGTCACTTCGAATCCTGTTACGGCCAAAACTATCTCTTCTGTTTTCAAATTTCTTCACAATTACCCAGTCAGTTTTTTTTATGTTCATCTGCCGTCTTATTTTTATCTGATTTTTCAGATGCATCTCCGGACACTTGAAGGAGAAAGCGGTGATTTTAGTAACTCACCAGCTGCAGTATCTCAATGCAGTGGATCAAATTATCGTTCTTAAAGAGGTCGGTTTTTTTGTTTCGTTCAAAATGTATTCTGGAGCAGCTTTGGACAAAGTTTATATTTAACTTCCTATTATTATCTGCAACTCAGTTATCATTTTTTGTTTTTTGTGTTCATTTTGATAACTTTTTCAAAACCATTCGACATTTAAAATCCCATAATAACAATGAGCTTGAAACAGGGATTTTTTTGTGTTTTTAAAGGAACATATTATAGAGTCCCAAATTGGGTATTTTTTTACATGTAAGCATTTAGAGCGTATCATAGGGCTGTGTAATGTTACACCCTGATTAACTCCTTAGCATCAGTATAACTTTGAATTTGCTTTTATTGTTATCAGTCTACAGTGTAATGACCTACCATGTAATATTACATTGAGTTCAACTGTGGAGACTCTCAAATAAGTAGTACAATCATTATCTTTCATTACAAGTGTTATATTATATATTATATATAATATGATATAATATCTCTCCTACCATGTAATATTACAATTGATTTCTACTGTGCTGCCTCTCAGCAAGATAGAGCAGTCAAATTTGTTTTCAAGTAATAAAGTAAATGTACAATTTTTTTGAAAAAGTTCCCAAGTTGGGTTTTTTTGCTCTCTGATCGACAAAACATCGCTGGCAAAATCGGATTCATTAATTACTCTCTTATTGAAACCTTCGATTGGGCAAATGAATCTAGGTGGGTGTCTTACTTTGATCGATTTCAAACCTAGTTAGGTTTGCTCAGATTACGTTTAATGATAGAGAAGCTTGATGCACACTTCTTCCACACCGTACGCCATCACTGTAGTAGCCGCATCATCATCATCATGAAACTGACAAAACAATTTGCTGTCTTGCAGGGTAGAATGGTGGACAACGGTACTTACGAAGAACTCCAAACCAAAGGAATCGATTTTGCGGCTCTATTGAGGGAATACGAGGACGAAGAGGAAAGTCCAAAGGAGGAAGCCCTCTCCAGACAACACAGCGTCCGTTCAAGAGAGAGTGACGTCAACTCCCCAGAGGATGTAGCCTTTGACGATGTAAGAGAGTCTCTATGTGAGACTGAAATTTGTCTATGACAATTTTCCTTTTTCATTTCGTCCTTATCATAAATATTTATTCATGAAATAATAATGTATGAGGGAGTGAGTGATAAGGGTTACCCGTCCTGTAGAATTTAGGTCACAAACGTTGTTTTCCCAGGGGATAATGTAACGGAACATTTTACGGAAGAATTATTGGAAAATGCGGAATCAAGCTCTCCAAGATTAAGGATTTACCTTTGACGTCATAATGAGAACGTGAACTATCGATTTTTGTCACAAACCGTTAAAAGAGAAAAACGGAACAAAAAATAAAAACCCTGACATAGCCGTTTTGAAATATGAAACAAAAAAACCATGAGACTATATCTTCATGATCTTTTAGCATGTTGTCTTTCTGTCTTATTCCATCAAGCACCAATAGGTTTTAAGACACTCATTCATTTTTCTTCTCCTGTCTGTTTGGCAGACCTCATATTTAGTGTGTAGAAGAACCACGTTGAGTTAAAGAAGCCTATTGTTTTTGGTCAAAGGTCATGTGGGGTCACCAGGGGTGGAAATTTTGAAACCCTTGTAAACACAATATCTCAAGAAGGAAAGCTTGGACAGACCTCATATTTAGTGTGTAGAAGTACCACAGTGAGTACAAGAAGTCTATTGTTTTTTATGGAGGTCAAAGGTCATGTGGGGTCACCAGGGGTGGAATTTTGAAACCCCTGTAAACACGATATCTCAAGAAGGAAAGCTTGGACAGACTTCATATTTAGTTTGTAGAAGTACCACATTGAGTTAAAGAAGCCTATTGTTTTTGGTCGAGGCCAAAGGTCATGTGGGGTCACCAGGGGTCAAATTGTGAAAACCTTGTAGACACAATATTTCAAGAAGGGAATCATGGGCAGATCATATAGTTGGTATGAAGGTGTAAAACATTGAGTAAAAAAAGGAGCCTTTTGATTTTGGTGGAAGTCAAAGGTCGTATGGGGACTACAGGATAAATCGTGAAAACCTTGTAAACATGTACACCCTCACTATACATTACGTTATAAAATTCATGAAGAAAACTGCTCATGTTACATCATCATGTTACATCATCGACAATGCATTTTTGCATTCATTTTTCTTACTCCTGTCTGTTTTTCTCTAAATCAAGAGTTATTCTGAAGTGGACAATACAGAAACCAAGCAGGAAGGAACAGTGAATAGTAAAGTCTATAAACAATACTTCTTGGCCGGATCAAAAGTCTTCCCGTTCATTGTATTCATGGGTTTTAATTTATCTTGTCAGGTAAGGCATGCAGCAGTATAAAGGCTCTCTAGGTGTTGAACACATCCTTGTCATTGTTTAAGCTCATGAATATGCATATCGTCAGGATGAATCACTGCAGATTGTGTTGACCCATACATAGTTTCAGTTTGTTTGATGACATACAGCTCAGTGTATGGTCTGTTTGTCTCGTAGCTCCGCCTCGTTCCTCCAAGTAACATGCTTGAAATACCATCAATAAGTGAAAATTGTGACCGATGACTGCATGTGTTTGTATAGTCAGTTTCCCTTTAATAGATGGACTTCTTTTGAAGGAATAAGTTTGTGAAAATCTGTTCAAAATGAAACCTTTTCTTCTTGAAGAGAATAACAAAATATCTTGAAGATGTTGCCTCAGGGTGTGGCAAACCATTCTTCCCCAGCTGTCCACACCCCTCGCTAGAAAATATTTGTAGGGAAAATTTTCTTGTTTTGTAAAGGATATATGCGAAGCTTTTGGCCACCAAAATGCACTTTTTTTGGGAGATATACCCTTGCAATTAAGCCTAATTTTGATAACCAGATATAGTAAAGCAACGACAACTCCTCTCGGCATTTTGAAAGCTAGCTATCCCTTCCTTGACATCATGAAACATTACACTCGCTTCACTTGGAGCGGCTGGCCCACAATCGATTCTACAGATATCCCGGTGACCAGAATTGAAAGCTTTGGAAATAAAGAACAAAAAATAAATCAAATGAGGGACCGTTCTTGGACAGTGTTGTGAGTGACGGAAGCTCTTTCTTGTTTCGCAGGTGCTCTTTGTGATGTCTGATTGGTGGCTCTCGGAGTGGGCTTACACCGAAGAAACTTGCACCGCACAGTTTGATGACGACAGCTGTCTCTACAACTCTACAGTCGTAAGTTCAGTAACTCGATCCTATCGTCCTTGAAACTTTGTTTTAAACAAACCAAAAACAAACAAAAACATTTCTTGCTCCCTACTTTAAAAGGTTGCTAAGATGTTGCTCTTTTTAGTAAACTGAGCATGTTTGTGATATAACACAGTGAATGATAAGTGAAAAGCCACGATCCAAGTCTCGTGGAAAAAGAGGCCTTTGATAGTTCCGGGTTTCTCAAACTTTTGTCCGTTCACGGGGCCAAATCCGACCCTGAAATGATTTCAATCTGGCCCACGACAGAGACAAAAAAAATGGCTTAAAACCTAGCTCTAATCTGAATGTACTGTCCCTTTAAGTCCTAAGATATGTGTACCCCTACTGGCTCCCACTGCACATTGCACAGTTTATTTATATCAGGGGAGGTATTGATCATGTCTGTCCAGTTGCTTAGTCCAGTTGCTTAGTCCAGTTGCTGTCCAATGCCTTTCCTCTGGTTCTCTCATTGAGAATCCCTGCTGTGATACAATTCCACGGAAACTTTTTTTTCAATTAGCTGAAGTCCTTCGCGGGGAATAATTTATCCGGTACCTTAACGCAAAATACAATGCAAAATGTGTAAATTGCTATGCAAAATGTGTAAATTACTATACAAAATGTGTCAATTGCTATACAAAATGTGTCAATTTCTATACAAAATGTGTCAATTGCTATACAAAATGTGTCAATTGCTATACAAAATGTGTCAGTTGCTAAACAAAATGTGTCAATTGCTATATATATAAGTGCAAAGACCTATAGCAGTCTTTGTACACAGGGACCATGGTATTTTACAAGGGAAACCTTCAGAAAGTCCCATGCAAAAATTTGAGCACTACATTTTGCCTCCTCTGCTTCCGAGGGTCCGTAAAGGCATGTCATGGTCCAGTCTTGCGGTAGGATTACGACGACATGGATATACGAGTACCATGTTTTAAATAAGTACGAGTAAAAGGTACTCGGAGTATGAGTACTGAATTTTGGCACCGGTATCTAACCCGGATCCAAAACCCTGGCAAGTACAAGTACAGGCAAAAAAAAACCTCTGCCCGAATACGAATCAGAGTTCCCTTCCGTTTTTCCGTCTCTCTCACTCTCTCTCTTTTTTTCATCCATCCCCCCCCCCCAGTTGAGTGAGTTCACCTCCTTCAGCAGGGTGGAGAAGGTTGGACGGGCTTTCTTCTTTTACAACTTTGCCGTGTTGCTCTTCCTCCTCATCGTCTTTGCCTTCATACGTACCGTCTGGTTGTTCTTCATCTGTGTCAACGCCTCGAAAAACCTTCACAACCAAATGTTTGCAGCGATCATTAGGACCCCCATGCAGTTCTTTGACACCAATCCAATCGGTAAGTTGGTCATGATTATCATCATCATCATCGTCATCGTCATCGTCATCGTCATCGTCATCGTCATCATCACCATCATCATCATCATCATCGCTCTTCTCAGTAGGCCGTTAGGAACTTAAACCGACCGGTGTATTAATTGTTCGTCATTTGTCGCGGAACACAATTATGTATGAAATATGGGCACTGAGTAAGTGGCGTACCAGACGCAGCTCCGTGTGCGGCTGTACAGCTTCCCAGATTCAAATCGACCTATGGCATCGATGGCCCTTAAGAATCACCCGTTGACCCACACCGATAATTTCTTCTGTGGCCTTTTAATCAAGTTGCGGTAGTTTGCCCTCCGAAAATGTCCGAGGCTCCCGGGATAATTCGTGTCAGACAACATCTATCGGGCAGCTGCGGAATACACTTCATGATGATTGGCTCTCCAAGTTACAGTCTTAGATCTCACAGACTCTAGGTTTCATTGTGCGAATTACCTCATATTTTAATGAACATCAATGATAGGAAACTCAACTTTGCATTTTAAATGAATGGCAATTTGAAAATAATTGAATCACAATCATTCTTGTTTGTTCAAAAATATACCAATATAAAGTCCCGCACTTATTAGTGAGTCTTTATTCGTAAACCATCACACTCAGAAGATGTCCTGATTTTCTTTATCCATAGGTCGCATTCTGAACAGATTTTCAAAAGATATTGGCTTCTTGGATGAGCTCCTACCAATTACATTTGCAGATTTTAATGCTGTAAGTATCTTTATTGGAAACTGTAGCAGTGTGTGGGGTTGGGGAATCAGAAATGGCTGTTACTTCTCTGAGCAACTTTTTGTCGCCTAAAGTTGATTGCTTCGCAAAATTGCCGAAAATTTCCTGTACCCTCAGGTCAAAACCATATCCACGTAGCATTCTCTATTGCAAAGATATCATTTTTTTTTTAAATTTGGATTTTTTTTTTTTTTTTTTTTTTTTTTTTAAATAGGTCTGGCAGCATCAGAATGGATGATGCCATCAGGCGAAGTCAGCTGAAAAAGTCTCTGTTTTTTTCAGTAATAAGATTTTAATCATTCATCCGCAGAGGAAATAAATAAATAATATTCCGATAAAAAGGAACAGAATAAGAAGAATATGGACTGCCTAGGTCAAACTTTTAGAGCGCATTTTACCTGATGAGGGAAGGTTGTTAGTATAGAAGGTAAGCAGTGTATCTGGTCTTTTAATAGTAGAGTCTCGTTTTTTGTTTTATCCGTTCTTACACAGATCGCTGTACAGACTTGTGCAGTTCTCATAACTATTTGCATATTCAACCCACTGATTCTGATATTCACCATACCGCTTGGCATACTCTTCGTTTTCATACGTTCCTACTTTTTGGCGACGTCGAGGGACGTGAAGAGAATCGAGGGAGTCTGTAAGTGGCTAGCATCTCTCTTATTATATTCATCTTTAACGGACCTCTTTTTTTCTTTATTTTACTTCTCGAATGGAAAATGATTGGTACAATTGTCTTGGCTAGAAGAGAATTTGAAGCCAGGGACTCCAGGATGACAATTTCTGTGGGTCTACCAGATGAGCTATGCAGCCCCCAGTTGAGCTTGTGCTGAAGGTGATCAGCCACTAGGCGCAGAAACCTTAATTGTATGCGGTGTAACCAAGGTTTCGTTCGACCTGGAAAGCATTCATACGATCGGGAAAGCATTAATTAAATTACCCAGTTTGTTGTCAATCTTTCATACATTTACATGTACACGTACCTTGAACGAACAAAATTGCTTCCCTGCCATTTTGGAATGACCAACATGGAAGCGACAGGTTGTTTTTTTTAAACCGATGCCGATTTCCCGTCTTCCATTCAGGTCGCAGTCCGGTATTTTCCCATCTCTCCTCGACTCTCCAGGGCCTGACCACCGTGAGGGCATTCCACGCCCAGAGGAGGTTCGTGTCCAAGTTTGACATGTACCAGGACGTCCATACCGAATCCTGGTTTGCATTCCTGGCGACCACAAGATTGTTTGGCATTATGCTAGATTGGCTAGTAGCGGTCTTTATGATCATCGTATCCTTCGGATCTGTCGTCTCAAAAGATTGTAAGTTCCCTTTCAAGCTTTGGACCTTTTCTGGTGTCAAATTGATATATTAGAACGTTTTCATTTTACCACGCAGCTACCTTTTGGGGGGTTGGGGAGGGGGGAGGGTTGGGGGGCCCACCAAATGTAAATACCTCTGAGAAGCCACTCGATGTTTGCAGAGTAGGCTTATTTTGCATATGAAGTCTCTACGAAAAGGAAAAGGGACGAAAGGGACTCATTTTCAGTTCTAGTCGATCTTGCTTGTTTGCGTAGTTGGCTTTTTGTATTCCAAATCCCTCGTTAAATTTGCAAAACCTGTGTAATTTCTTACAAGAACACATAAACCACAGGCAATACTACTACTCACGGTAGTGGAAAACTCCAGGACGAATGTTGCTATGGAAACTGCATGGTATAGTAGCAGCATCTCCCTATTCTGGTAATTAGCATACCTCTGTCATCTACATTCAGACCTCATCAATTCTAAATGTTGTTTTTTAATCTCCATTCTCTCCGCGTTTTCTGTTCAAATTAGTTCTTGGCCTCGATGCAGTCGAGGTGGGCCTGTCTCTGACTTACGCCTTGAGTCTGATGGGGTCGTTTCAGTGGGGAGTTCGGCAGAGTGCGGAAGTTGAAAATTTAGTGAGTGATCACATGTTTTAATTCCATCAGTGTTGACTTTGGTCGGGCAAGCGAAGAAAAAATTATTCAAATTACAAGCAGTTTTTAAGTAGCTGAGGTCTCTTGGGCCTGGTGTACTTATCTTTTTTTTATGATGGAGCCCAACTGTCTTTCTCATGGAAACACTTTTTTTGGCATTCCATCAATTTCAATTAGACTTTATTTCTGAGAAACTGACCACAGATTACTAATTGATTAATATCGCAAGAGATGTTAGTTGACAACATGGGGGTGGGGGGTGGGTGGGGGGTAAGTTCCAAGATAGATGTCATGATAAATGGACTTGGTTATAAATTGAGTCATATTCCCCCAAGTTTAAATTTTTCTTGTAGTGTGTGTGTGTCCTTTACCCATAATTTTGCACCACATGTATTGTACGCATTTCTTTGTCGCAAGAGACTGTGCACTTCATCCTACAAATTCCTACTTTTATTCTTCTTTTTGTTCTATCTCCATTGCTGTCAAACCAAGGGAAATTGAGGTATAAGGGGTAAGTTGTCCCCTGTCCTTGTGGCCGCCCCCTCCCCTTCACTCCCTACCCAATCCCTTGACAATAAAACATTTGTCCTGTTGACCCGGTTTTATTTAACATAACAGATGACATCGACTGAGAGAGTTTTAGAATATACCAAGCTAGAACCGGAGGCAGCCATAGAGTCGGAGAAGAAGCCAGATCCTGATTGGCCTAAAGAAGGGGCGGTGGAGTTTGACGACGTCTCTCTGAAGTATGCAGAAAATGCACCGATAGTTTTGAAGGGAATTACCATGAAAATACTTCCCAGAGAAAAGGTAAAATAAAGATTAATTCAGAATTCTATTCCCCCCACCCCCACCACCCTGGCAAGATGGACTACAAGACAGATGCGTAGACAGACAAAAGAACTAGGCAAAAAAAAAATTGTAAAAGAGGAAATTGCTCTCAAACCAATTTTCCTCTGGCCCTTGTATCAATTAATTGTGAAGCCCTACTCTAAAAGTTAAAGCTCAATTTATTTCAGAGATCCTGGGTAAAAATGTTGATGGGCTGAAGTCACAGATTGCCATTTTGAGATGGACGATATGTTTATTTTGTTATTGTCATATGAGTAAACCTGATCACTTTTTTCGATTTTGAATTCTCCAGATTGGTATCGTCGGTAGGACCGGTGCAGGCAAGAGTTCCTTGACGGTCGCTCTCATGAGACTGGTGGAACCCATGGGTACCATCACAGTGGATGGGGTCGACCTCTCCACCCTTGGACTCCATGATGTCCGAAACAAAATTTCCTTTATACCTCAGGTAGGATTATTACTTCTCTTTTGGGGTAGTTTTGTGGATACTTTTATAACTCTTAATAACATTTTGTAACTTTTATTCATGATCCTTTTCTTTTTTTTTTTTCTTTTTTTTCGCCGGTCGATTTCTACCTGCTTCATCGTACTCCTCATTGTTACAGGTGTATTCCTAAAGAGGGAGGGTAAAAGGGTGCGTGATGGTGTTGGTGGGGGGTTGTGGGTGTTAAAAAAAGGGGGGGAAATGGTGAGGAAGGTACACATTGGAAGTAGAGAACATTTCTCGGTGAGAATTATAACTTGGTTATTTGACAGACAACAACCAGCTTCTTAACTAAGGATATTTATGTAACAAGTCAGCAGAGATTCACTTAATCCCTTCAACTTCGGCTTCTTGGTCCATTTTCATAAAAAGCCTTATTTCTCTTGAAATCTCTTCCCGTGTCGCTCTCTCTGGGTTGTATTGAAATTTGGGTGTGATACCTGGTTACAAGGTATGCAATACACTGTGTGGCTTCTTACTGCCATCCCCCACTCCTCTCACCGTCCCCCCCCAGCAAAAGAGGCTTTGTGGGGATCCCCTCCAACTAACTACTGGATAGTTCAGTTGGTAGAGCATGTTACTCTTTTCCCAGTTTGTTAATATTTCCCCAGTCAGTGTTCTAAATATTGTTAATAAAACTTCTTCTTTTTTGTTATCTCATTTTGTACAGGATCCGACTCTGTTTAGTGGAACCCTTAGGAAGAACCTGGATCCATTCTCTGAGCACGATGACGATTCCTTGTGGAACGCTATCAAAGAGGTAAATTTTGAAAGATTAATAGTTTGAATTCATATCCAAATTCCACTGTTAATTTGTTTGACCCTTTCATGTAGTGGTCTCCCCCCTCCTGCCCCCCCACCATTCCTGTCATTTTCATTCGCCTCGACAATGAGAATTTGACACAAAATGGCGCCAAATGCTTTGGCCCATAAATCTTTCTTATCCCCAGCCTTGACCAGAACCTCCGTCGATAAAATATGATCACATCGCTCAAGTGCCTTCAAATCTTTATCCCTTTTTTGGGCCTTTTTTTGTTTTTTTGCGTTATCTTCATATTTTTTTCTCCGTCTGTCACAGGTACAACTTCAATCTGTAGTCGAAGATTACTCTGAGAAATTGGAAATGAAAGTCTCGGAGGGAGGTTCCAACTTCAGCGTCGGCCAGAGGCAACTACTCTGCTTGGCCAGAGCAGTACTCAGGAAGAACAGAGTCCTTCTAGTGGACGAAGCGACGGCTAACGTAGATATAAGGTGAGATATTGCAGCAACAGCAGAAAGATGGTAGTCTGCTAGAAATTTTATTTGAAGGGTGTGAAGACTCGCGCAAAAAGAAACGTCTAATGCCGATAATTTGACCTAGTTTCGAATGAGGTGTAACAGAAGTGTTAAACACCACCATCGATCCCAGAAAATACACACACACACAGCTTGCTACCGTCGGTAATTAGACACTAGTGTACAGTCAGTGCATACAGCTGCGGTCAATACCCACAGCACAGTGTACAAACGATACAGTGATGGACATCTCAGGTCCAGCTAAAGATAACAATTAAGGTATCACATTTCATTACTGTCTGCATTTTGTAGAAACACAAACAAAACGTCACTTGCAAGCAACAGAAAGTTAACTTTTTCAGATGGCCGCACCCGATTTGGGGCAAATGCCTTTAAATTAGGAGTTATGTCAATAATATAAATAAAGGAGAAAAGCTATGAATGAATTCACACAAAAACAAACTGTTAGGAAATTCTTTCAAATTTTAAGATTATTTTAGTAGGCATGAAAAGTGAAAGAGACAACAAATGATGTCTTAAATTCTAGTAGGATATTTGGTCATTAAAGGACAACCCTGGAAGGATAAAAATTGTCAGACCCCGTATGAAACTTTTGAAAAGATTGATAGTAAAGAATGAATATTATCACAAGTCTTGATGGAACGATGAAATGATCTTCTAGAAGGAGATAGGAAAAGATGATATCACAATTTTCTGTTGCGCTATATCTCAACCATAATAAACGTAAACAACAGAATCACCCCAACATACCCTGGGGTGCTTTCATTACCAAGCGTGTGTCAAAGTGATACCCAATTAAATTCTACTCTGACCTGAATAGTTTGAGGGGGGGGGGGGGAAGGTTTCTTTCTTTGTACAATCTTGGAAAGATAACAGAATGAACAGCTTTGTGCTTGTAAATCTTCTCCCATAGTACTCAAGTGTTAAATGTCTTGTAGAAATAATTTGACTTTTTGAGCTGATAGCCGAAGGTAGGTGGTAAGCTAGGGAGACAAGAAGACATCACAATAAACTGTTTGAAATGAAATTATTCTCGCCTCTATACATTCTCTTTCGATACGATGGAAACAAACATATGGTAGTACATCACTGGTCTACTGTGATTTTAAATGTGGAATAATGTAGTTGAATACAGGCTTAACAAGTTATTTGTCAGACAGTTGAGTTTGGGGAGTAATTCTCTACTGATAATTAAGCTTCTTCTGTGCTGTTCGGTGATATTGAGATCTTTTTGAGGAAAAATTAGCAATTAATATGAGAATTCTAGCTACTTCGGAATTAGCATGAACTAAGGGCTGAATAGCTGAGTAGGTAGAATGCAGGGGGTTTTAACTGAGAGTTTCAGTCGTAAAAATCCTTTTCTAAGCAAAAGCCTTCTTTGCTCTTTTCAATTTTTTTTAATTTAATGATTTTTTTAAAATTTACTGTTCATATACTTAGTTTACTATATATATATATATATATAATATATGTACAGGGATGTGCTCACACCGGGCGGCTGCGCCCAGCAGTTCTGAATGCTGCCCAGCACAAACAGTATTTTAAACATTTCCGCCCGGCACTTTTTTGATGAAAATTGAACAAATTTTACCATAACCAAAATCTGAGAGAATACTTGGCACAGAATAGGAAAAATAGCACCACCTAAGCATACTTCAGGTGCAAAATTTGTCCAGTGGGGAGGGGGTACCCCACTCATGAGATCCCTCTCCCAGGGTGTGGATCACTCTACCGCACAATATGCCCGGCACTCAAATATTCCTGAGCACATCCCTGTATATATTATATATATACGTTTGGTTGATTGGGATCTATCTTAGCCCAGGGTGCTCTATGTCCCGTGGACGGAGTGAAGTATAGGTGAGAATTAGTTGAGACTAGTGGAACACTAGTAGTTGTTACTCAGAGTTTCTATATGTTTATATATGTATATATATATATTGAAGTTTGCAATCCTCTGCTCATACTCACCTGATGGTAAACACAAAAAGTTTGTTTTGTCTCTCATTAATCTTGTGACTTCTTTTGTTTACAGGACAGATAAACTCATCCAAGCCACTATCAAAAACAAATTCAGTGATTGTACTGTCTTAACAATAGCTCACCGTCTGAACACCATAATGGACTCCGACAAAGTCTTGGTGAGAATCCATTGTTTTCATCCTTTTGTTCTTTCGTCATTTGTGTAAGAAGTGGGTAAGGAAATGTGCGTAAGAAAGGGTCAGCTGAAACGTGACTTATCTACAATGTTTCTTGTGTTACACAGTATTCAGTCAGAGTTCGATAAACAACATTAGTTGAAAGAAACCAGCAGCTGAAATCTGATTTCAGTGCTATGTAACGTGCCTTTCTTGAGTTACACAGTACCTCAAGGAAGGAGTTAATGCAGTACCTCATATTCAGTGTATAAATGATGATGATAATAAAAAAATAGGTTCCATTAAAGCAACTGCCTGCATTTTGCCTTATTACAAGTAGATCTGGTATGAAAATTATTGTAATCATAGGCAGGGTGTTGGACCACTACACTAAAATCCAACACAGTAAATGGTATATCCCACGAGTCTGTAAGGTACGAGGTACGAAGTTGTCTGTGAGGAATGACGTATTATGTTGCAGGCATAAGTGTTTAACTTCTGCTCTATGATTCAACATGTTGATTGTGAACTAATGGAATGGGTAAGGCCAATCTTTTAGTTCAGCCTCTGAAACATAGGGAACAATACTAGCCTATTATGTATAGTTCACACGAGAACTATGTCTGTCTCGGAAGGTGGCAATGCGATGTAGTTTTGTTACTTTTTTCTTTTAATTGTACGTTATCAGGTTCTTGATGAAGGTAGAATCGTCGAATTCGACGAGCCGTACACCCTACTTCAAGACGAATCGGGAATGCTCTCAAGCATGGTGGCAGAAACGGGAAACCAGGAATCCACCAAGTTAACGGCGATAGCGAAGCAGAAATACTTTAACGTCAACATCGACGAAGATATCGATGAGCAGATCGATGGAGAGGAGACGGATCAAGGAGATGAAGGAGGAGATGAGGGAGGAGGTGATGGCGGGCTAAGGGAAGAGGACAGTGTCGAAGAAAGTGAAAACAATTCCGACACAAAAGAATAAGTGGATGAGGAAAACGCAAATATGTGAGAAATGCTGCCTCCCTTAAGTACAATACGGGAAGGGGGGGTGGGGGTGAACGAAGCACCAGAATGATGATAACGGCCTCCATTAAGAAACCAATATTCAATATTCAAAACCAATATTCTTTATCTTGCCTGCAGGTGCAAAATGACTTGTTGGCAACAAGTCTCAAATGCGGTAGCAGCAGTGATACTTGATTGTATCGATTCTCACCTACACAACCCTTTGCACCACCAATGGCTACAATTTTAGCCCTTTCTTGGGGGTGGGGGTGGAGGGGCTGACAATCATAGAAAGGCATTATCAGTTATTTTCTTTCTTATTTTCTTTTGTAATTTTATTAATTATTATGATTATTTTTTTATTGCTTGCTGAAAGCAAACAGTTATAGGGTAGTGATGGCACGTCTATCTAGGTAAAATAGAATCAAGATAAACGAAAACTGTTAGCAAACTTGCTTATCCACTAAAGAACCTTCATCCACTAAAGAATCGTTGTCAAGTAGAGGTTTAACATTTTGAGAGGCTACTTTATTATTATAGAAAAATATCTGCAAATCATATCATGTTGGAAATACTTGCATTTGTTGTAAAAAATTACATCCATTATTTCTTACCAAAGGCTTCTGTTCTGTGATTTAAACCTGAAAATGTTTAGGGGGAGGGGGGTGAGGGTTCATGCTTTCCTCTGTTCTCATTCCATAGGATTTTGTATTGTTTTGTGTCTTTTTTTATTTGTACGTCTCAATCCCGACTTCTTAAAAAAGTTTATCGAAAATATTCAAATTTTGGTGGCTGTTATTTTCTATATTTTTGAATGATGCATCAATAGAGGGATTTTCCCTTATAGATGTATTTCCTCATTTCTGTATTCCTTTCATACTTTTGTTACCCCTTGTGGAGAAGGGATTTATTGTACAAATAAGCATTTGAAAAGGGGAAAAAAAAAATTGATGTATAGTTTTGTAACCCTCCAGCCCTGAATTGGATCATTTTCCACAGCTTTTTATAATAACGGTAACTAATTTATGTATGTTCTTTAAAAGTATTAATACAGGATTGTGTATGGTACAGGTTTATTGATATATTTTGCTTTGTTAAAGAATTTGAGAAAGAATAGTATCATAATGAATTATATTATGATCACATGATTTTGTTTATCTTGTGTTCCTTTAAAGTGTTTGTTATAAGAACTCAGGCCATCACCATTACTTGTATTCATTGAAAGTGTTGGCAACTATACGGTGGATCCATGTTAATACCCTCCTCAAAAAAAAATTGTGCCCCTCCAAACAAACACCCTGCCCCTCCAAATTTGACAAGGTAGCTACGGGCACGATTAAACTACAAAGCTACTGTACTAGAAGCCTATTGAATACATGGAAACTTAAGGTTCCATCTACACAGTTCGTCAAACTGTTTGTTGCAACGTGAAACGTACATCCATCTACAGGGTCCTATTTTATAAAATTCAGATGATATAGTTTGGGAATCAACTTTACAGTGATACTCAGATTGAAGACCAAAGTTTGGCCTTAAGAGATTCACAATTTTAAGCCATTATGCAACAGCAAGTTGCATAGTTATTGTTCGTATTTTAGAGCATCAAAATAACAATATAGGAGCCGGTCACAACCGTATATACGGGGCCGGCCACTACCCTATATACAGGGGCGGAGAAGGGGCCGGCCACTACCCTATATACAGGGGCGGAGAAGGGGCCAGCCACTACCCTATATACAGGGGCGGAGAAGGGGCCAGCCACTACCCTATATACAGGGGCGGAGAAGGGGCCAGCCACTACCCTATATACAGGGGCGGAGAAGGGGCCAGCCACTACCCTATATACAGGGGCGGAGAAGGGGCCGGCCACTACCCTATATACAGGGGCGGAGAAGGGGCCGGCCACTACCCTATATACAGGGTGTAGAAGGTGCCGGCAACTATCCTTTATACAGGGGCGGAGTAGGAGCCGGCCACTACCTAATATTCAGGGGTGGAGAAGGGGCCGGCCACTACCCTATATACAGCAGCGGAGAAGGGGCCGGCCACTACCCTATATACAGGGCGTAGAAGGTGCCGGCAGCTATCCTTTATACAGGGGCGGAGTAGGAGCCGGCCACTACCTAATATTCAGGGGTGGATTAGGAGCAGACCACTACCCTATATTCGGGTACCAAGTAGGGGCCGGTCACTACCTTTAATAGAGGGGCGGGCTGGGGTATTAATCGCTACCTGCTCAGTGATCCAAACAGAGTCGCTGTGATTTAAAAAAAAGCTCCCGGCACCCCAATCTGGTGGCGCCTGTCGGCCCCTCCAACGGGGCAGCAACCACCATTATTTGTTCCTGGGGGGGTGGGAGGGAGGAGGGGGTTACGTAATATTTTCTGTCTCATGACCATGAACAATTTCCAAGGCATGCCACAATTGACTACATCCAGTTTCAAGATTTGATGATTTAAAGTATATAAGCTTGCATCATATTGAAATGGGGGTTAATTACAACCCCTCCCCTACCCTACCTCCTCTAGATCCGTGCCTGAAAATCTTTCCACCTGATGAACTGTTACGGTAAATGTTGACAACAAAATATTGTCTAAGTCGTACTTGTACTCACAGTGGCACCTTTTTTTCCTTTCTTTTTTTAACTAATATAATAATAAAAAAAAAAGTTCACTAAATCATCTGGTGTTTATATGGATGTAAAAACAGATATTATAAACAAAGAGCTCCTGTTACAAACCACTGGTATAATAATCATAAAGTATTTCGATTTCACTTTTCCTTTATAATATCGTATCTTATTCCACCAACCATGTGATCTTGGTTTCACCCCAGGTTGACCTTGGCAGATAACAATAGAATCACGTGACAATGACTCACCCTCCATCCGCGCAAGATGAGTTATACCGCTGACATTATTTAATGGTAGCCTATAGCTGTTGTCAACCCCAGATAACCATTGAACGCCAACAGACGCACGCACAACTGGTATAACAAGGTGACTTGGTTACGTGTTGCTATGACATTGTGCCTGTCAAAGTCGTCTTGACTTGACGGAATTACGTAGTATGTGAAGGGTCTTGAAAATGAAACAAAAGATCTTAGCTTCCGGGCAGAAAGAAAACTTCAAAGGAAGTGGACACTCAATGTATGGAAAACGAAAGATGACGAACACACAAATATATATTTGCATGAACTTAAACAAATATCCCTTAAGCAATTGAGTTTGATAAAGTCTGTATGATGATAACGGTGACACTAAAATCACGTAACAGCACAGTAATTCATTACCTTGAATAATTACCCAAGATTTAAATCAAATCTTGAAGGGGGAAAAAACTTCCAATTTTTCCAACTTCCTTTTTAAATGTGATCAACATGCCTACTTTTGAGAACAGTTTGCCACCCACAACATGTTGAAAAAATACTGGCAAATATTTGACTTACGCTCATTAATCTTCAAGTGGCAATATAAAAAAGCATCTTTTAGAAGGGTGTCATAAACTGATCAATTTTTAAATATTTCTTTATATTTATACATTTCTTTAAATTGCAAATACCAACACAAAAACGTATCAATTTGAAGACACCATCGCTTGGTTTACTTACTTACTTACAGCTTCATATACTTGAATAATAAAGTACGCGTAGCGGTGTAAGCAGCTGGCATGGAGAATGACTTGTCGGCTATTGGTCAGTGACGACAGCTTAGTAAATGTTAACGTACTCTAAAATATTTGCTAATAAATCCAAATGAATTGTTAGGTGACATTGGTCAAGTTCTGACCCTTGAGTAGCAGGGTCTGTTTGTTTGTTGTTCGTTTTTTGTCATTTTTTGTTTGTTCCAAGCCACCAAGTTGACTTGTCAAATGAATGACTACGCGTTGTTACTAGTATAGACTGTAATAGAAAGTATTCTCAATGAACAAGAACTTAACTACTAAAGTCACTTTAAAATTCACTTCATATAAATAGTATAGCCTATAGCCATTTGTTCCAATACCGAGTGGATCTAAATATAACCATGGCGTTTCAATACCTATAACTTGATAATAATTGTTTTTTGTCAGTGAATTAGCAATTATCATATCACTTCTCATTAGCCCCCCCCCCCCCTCCCCCGCATCCACCCCTTGCCACCACTCCAGACTTCAAACTTCTGACTTTTTCGTTTAAGAATGAAAAGTGCTCATTTAGACAGAATTTCAACCCTATTTATAGTCACACCTCAGCCGACTCCCCTTTCTCCAGTAAAGTTTTTTTCCTTTCTGAGGTGTTTCGTTAAGTTCCCGCCTAAATGGAAGACCTCTTTGATTGCATTCGTAAGTTCATTCTTATTCTATGATCGCGAGGCGTTCACATTATTTTCATATTTACCACACAAGACGCGGTAGTCTTCATTTTTTCAACGCAGCATATTGAAATCAGGTATAAATATCTCAACAAACAGAGCAGGCCTACTTCCGTCTGCGCTTGCTAAAAACCTTTGAAGTAGTTTTCATTGCATATTCCACCGGTGCATGGGGCGCCGGATGGATCAGTTAACGGTTGCCAACATATGCGGGTTGAATTAAAGCATTTCGATTTCCTACTTGGAATTCGGAGACGTTTTCAACGTTACCATTTCTCCAAGAGGCCGTTCATGTAGATCTATGGAAGTTGATGAGAAACAATATATTTACGTGGACCATAAATTGATCCGGTTAAAATTGTAAGGTGTACTTAAAATGTTCCCAATGTTTATATAAAAACTTGCAACATAATGAAAGACTTTGATATCAACATACCAGAATTCCGCTTCTTATCCAGGCTACTGCATTTTTATCGATATAGGGAGGGGATAACACTGGCCAACACTGTTCTTCTTTTTTAAATTTCCCTTTTTTATGAACAGACTATATTCCCCCCCCCCCCCCCTCTCTCATTACCACTCTCCCTGACATAAAACACGTTCCACCAACTTAGCTTTTATACATTTTACCTTTAAATGTTAACTGCACATACAAATGTAAATTAACATAATGGAAATAAAATGCATCAGCTAGCATCTTAGCCCCATTATACAAAAAAAAATTCATATTCCCCCTATTAGACCCCTCCCCGTGACGAACATCAGCCAATATTAGGTGCCTCGTCCACAGTCCCCCCACCCCTCCCCCCAACAGAGCAAAGGATAATTCAGGATAAACGGCATCTGACGAAGTTGAGAGAACGATATGCGTGGAGATCATGTGAGTGAGTTTTTTTTTAATATTGCCCATATTTTTCTTTATCTTTCAATATATATATGCTCTCTTTTTCTTTCACTAGTTTATTTATTATTAAAATAACTGCTAATGTATATATATCTATCCCGGTTTGTCAACATGTATACAGTTATCTTTCAAAGTAACATGCGTAAAATGGAATGGCCATAGTGCATGCTTGGCCAGGGAAAGTATCGAAGCATGTATAGCTATGTGGCTAAAGCGGAGTTGCTAATTCATCAGTAGCAGATTGGAGGGGGGGGGGGGGGCAATGTTTCATACTTGTTTTGTTCTTCAATTTTACAATGACTATGTTGCGATGCAATGACTATGTTGCGATCACCAAATTTGCATATGTTAATACAATGTTGTCTAAAGCTTTCTGTGAATTACGGAATAGTATAGTTTGGTATTAAAACAATACATATAACATACAATATATATATATATATATATATATATATATATATATATATATATATGTATATATATACCTGATTAACTGAACCAAACAGGTGTTTCGTTTTCCCCAATGCACACTCTTTAATTCCGAATAGAAAGGTTCCCCCTCTTTAAGATTGGCTATACAGATGATGAAACTGATTGATTTCAGTCTGCTTCCCCTATGAGAGAGTGACTTTCACCTCTCTAAAGAGTGATCCTACTGGACAGTCTACTTGAAAGGGGGGGGGGGATTCTCACTTCGTTGAATTCAGAGAGCCATTAAGGTTAGAAACAGATTACAACATGAAAGAAAAACAGTTATATCGGTCCTGGCAGTTGTTGTCGATGTAATCCGTTATAGGTTCATGTTGTAGAATATATCATAGACAGCCTGAGTCTGTCGATAGACAAAAACAGGGAACTTGATTGGTGGTAGCCTATATGTTAGGCATATCTCTATCCAATGATGGAACGAAAAGTGAAACTTGAAGTTGACACAATTCGTTTCGTTTACAACTCTGTATAGTTACTGTTATAATCTAAACAATTGGTTTATCGAGATATCTTTAACACGTACGACGTGTTTATGAATCTTTCGATTTCCAACTTTTCATTTTTCGCCCACATTCAGTTTGGTTCATCTTGTGGTGTTTAATTGTTGTCCGTCATATATTACAATATATTAATACAGAAAAGAAGTATGGTCATGTCATTTCTGTTTTCTATATTGGATTTGTGCTATACATAACCATGCTATTTTAACACAATAATGACGTCAACTCCTTCGTTCTGGTCTTGCGTTAAAGCATTCTGTTGAAATTAGTTATCCGATGTTTATAGGGTTAATTTCTATGTGCGTAGAACACAGAAGGGCAGGACTTAGAAGAGGGGCTCCCGTACGTTCTAATCTGAAATGAATTCGTACGCCTATCATGCGTATTCCTTAACAACTAGAAGTATAACGGCTAATGGAATGTATTTTTATTTGTTGTCAGCTTCCATTTTCTCAAATTTTCCTTTCTTCTAATTTTTTTCCGTCTGTTTCTTTGCCGTTGATGTTGTTTTCTTCAATTGTTCTTTTTTTTCTGTTAAATATTCAACAGTTTTTAAGAAGCAGCCTATAACCAATCACACCGCGTGCCTATCTACGATATAGCCAAACTATCACGGATAAAATAATTTTCTGCTCAGCACACAATAACAGATCGAGATGTGTCATCATTCTGTCACACCTCATCGTCTGCAGTAAATAAATCTTGTGAGCGGTACCCTGTTTATTAGCCTGAAATGATGTGAACTTGAACTTCGTTGGTGATTGAGAAAATAAGCCAAGAGTCAAATTTGCCGTCTCCTATTACACGTTGCTACGGTAACGCAGGAAGCTGACGCTGTGATAAAGTACGGTTTACCATAGTTCAGTTAGTACAGTTTGAAACTCCATTGTACGAAACACCATTCTGTCCTGTAATGCCCGGCTCGTGTTTCTGTTTTCAGACTTACTGTTTAGCCATTCAATTTGTTATAGGCTCTGATAAGCTGAAGTTTACACAAAGCGTTCTCTTCATAGATTTAGCCTACACGCTCTGTTGACGAGCCATTGTGCGGTGTCAAAGGGCATAAACAGGAGAGAAGCCCTCCCTCGAGCGATCCTAGCCAATTCCGTTCATTTTGTGTGCTCTTTATAAACGCCACACAAACCTGTTGAACTATGAACTCACACGATATCATTTTCCACGATTGGTTGAAAATTATTATTATTATACGATGAGTGGTTTTTAACAGCCGTGAGACGAGTTTGCTTGTCGTTCTTTAGAGAGAGCATTTACCAAATTCATGGTGACGAAAGCTTCAAGGTATTTGCACTGCGTGTGTTACACAGTAGGTGTTGTGGTTTGCTGTCCCTCATCGGGCAAATAGGCAAATAACAAGGATTTCACAGACCTTTCATGCACAATCTGCACACGACTCGAGCGACAACTTGTGCCATGGAGTAACAGATGCCAAAATCTACACCAGGATGAACTACATCCAATTTAATATACAATACTGTTCAATCACGCGAACGAATTAACTGGACTTTATCTGTTGTCATCAGGGAAAGCCGAAAAACAACAAGTTATTACAGTCTTTCAAGGCGACGAGGTAAACCAGGATTTATTATAATACAACCCTGGGATAATCCGACAAAGGTGTACCGTGTCGGTTCAGGGAGTTACGTGGTTGATGAAGTTAAAAGTTGGTATAGGTTTGTGCACAATCTGTAGTGAAAAATAGCGCTTTTGGGAAACGGATCCATACAAATTTACTCAAGGTTACCGTAGCAACTAATAACGGAGTATCACCTATTTTGTTAAGGATGGATTAATATTAGTGTCAATATGTTTATCCAAGGAGAACGTCCAATCTTTAATCTTTCTTAAACGTAACCTGAATCTGCTATTACAAGTCTTCATTTATGAATTTGAGGAAATTGATAAACGTCCGTTGAAGTTCTTGTTAGTGTTTTGTCAGTCGACTGCTGTTGATAAATAATACCTAACCTGTATTATCACTTACGTTGGACAGAATCGTGCAGATTTTATTTTATTCTATTTCGCACAACTGCTTCTAACTGTTGAATAGATTGCGGTACACAAACTAAACATTGGATTTTATCAAGCTATCCCTAGTTACTGGTTTGAGACTTAAAATCTAACTAAAGATATTTCCATATATGATTCGTCAGGACGATCAACGACAACTGTATAATTCTGAAAGTCAGAAACCATGGTTTGATTGAGTCGATGACCAGTTGTGGCTCTTTAACTTCCGAACATAAAAACTCAGGTTACAAGTTCAAAGATTGTGACACTTCCAGCGTAAACACATGTTAAGGTTATTTTTATGTTCAATACGATATCGACTGGATCATTGGCAGATCTCCATTTAGTGAAATAATGTTAAAAATATTGGATTGATATCAAACTATTTTATAGTGTCGTCGTTGTTGAAGTTAGGTTACCTGAGAGTTGACACGTCTATAACTGTTTATGTCTAATATATAAATTTTCGTTTCACCTAGAGAACGAACATTCTTCCAATTTTGTATCAATTTGTAGACATTAACAAAATTCCACCGTAAACGTAAAAACAAACCGCGTAACATATTTATCAAGGAGCTTAAGGCAAGCACGTTAATGTTCTCATAAAGCTATCATTGACGATCACCATGGAAACTATAAATTTTACATTTTTACTGCTAATTGTTGGATCATTAATTTGTTCGTCGTCGACGGAGAGTACCGTAGCAATTAAACTCAGTGACTCAGCCATCCAAGTTGGTATGGGTAAGTATGCCATACCAGTAGGGAAAACGGTGGAATTTTCTTGCAAGTTGCGCCAATTTATCGGCGCGCAGTTATGGATTTTACGCAACGGGGATATTATTTTAGAGCGTACTTTGGATTCAGTGGGCATAACGACGGTGAATATCGACATCGTCGGCGAGGAAAATACCTCAGGACTTTATACGTGTCGTTTCTATCGAAAGTTGAAACGTAAGGAGAGCCAAGCGATAACTTATACCACTGAAAATACCGTCGAATTAACGGTGTTAACGGAAGATCATTTACCGCTGTGTTCCTCTAGTCTAGGTGAAGATGGACTCACCGATGAAGAGATGACAGTATTTTGTGGAACTTACTCTCCTAATCCTCCTATTGAAGATATTCTTTGGAGAGGTCTTGAAACCACGTCCGAAAATTACGGATCTTACAAATTTTATTTCGCTGATATTCAACTGAGCAATCAGCCTTCCGAAATATCTTGTGGTTACTTTGGGCTAGTAGATGATCGAAGTGTATGGACATCTCTTTGTTCCATACCAACTTTAACAGTCTCGCAACATACGCGGGTAACCATGGAACCTACTGAGTTTAACGAAATCAATGCTACGCTTCGATTTACCTGTACTAGCGATCCGCCTGCGTCACTGATACGATGGAATATCTTTGGACATAGTGATAATATCATTGATGATTATTACACGACTAAAATAAAAGCCGAAATGATAGTAAATATAACTCAAGCATTTGGTAAATCCACCTTAACTATGCCATCCAGCGCAATTAAACTCGATGGTGTACATATTGTGGCTTGTTCGACGAAAAGGGAAAATTTTCAAATGGCTGTTTCTGAGTATATGCCAGTGCCTACACCCGACAGGCAAACGACGCCATTATTAAATACGTTAAAACAGGGTCCTCCCGGGGTCACAGTAACCCCACCCAGTACCCCATCTAGTCGTTTCAGTTCCCAAACGTCTGGCAGTGGTTCCGCTGGATTTATCGTCGTGATAGTTCTCTTGGTAATTATCGTTTTGATTTTAGGAATTATTTCTTTGTGGTTGTACAAGAACCACAGAACTAACATCAAAAATAACAACCGCCCTACAGCTCAGCTGAGTGCGGACGGATTATCGGTGGCTCAAAGGAACGCTACCTACCAGCCATTAAACGCCCAAATAATAGCGCCACCTGCTTATGCGGATCTCGATGTCGGTTACGCAACAATGTCACCGCCTCAACTTGACGACCAACATTATATGGAACCTTCCATGGCCATGAAGGGGGATCAAAGGTGATAACTGTGCACTATATGTACTCGCTATGTTATATTCGTAATTCAAGTAGTTCGTGTATAAACATAAACCAAAATTTTAAAAATAATTATGTAGTTCTATATAGGCCTACTAGTCCAATATGGGTTCCTTTAAAGTATCAAGTTTCATTTTTGGGGAAATGACCGACAACTAGGGTTACATTACATCGGAAGGTCATCAAGTACAGTAGCTACTATACCTGCAGAAGAATACCACCCATTGAGTCGACCCGCTCAAAACACGAACTTCCGAAGAGGGAACAAAATCAAAAAAATTGTAGTCTCAAGGAAAAAACATGTTTACAATGTGTATATTCAATGTTTTTTACTTTTGTTTATATGAAGGGAATACTGCATGTATTATTATTAATATTATAGTTGTATAGTTTATTGAATGGATAAAACAATAGATCACGTGATACCATTGAAGATAAGGAGCAGACTTTATATAAAATTATGACAATTAAAGGAGCATTTCATATATTCAATGAACATAATCGTAAAGGAGAAAACCATGAAATTATACGAGAAATAAAAGACCGAATCCTTATTTGTAATCCAAGGTATACACACAGTGCTGAGTTGTCTGATATTGTCAACAAAATAATAATAATTAATAATAATACTCAAATTGTTGCTTACTTCTTGTCATAATATACTGAGTTGAAAAATCTCATAAAGTGTGTTAATTTGGGGATTGACAAACAGTGAAAGTAATATGGGATCAATTGACAGTGGCGTAGCTAGGATTTTTTAAGTGGGGGGGGGGGCATGGGGGGGCTGTTCTTTCTTGTGGGGGGGCCGGGTTACTATCTGAGCGGAGCGCCACCTTGGTTGGCGCGGAGCGTACAGAGAAAATTTGAGATTTCAGCACCCCCCAGATCGCAGGAGATGGCACCTGTGAGGCAAAATAGCAACCAAAAAGATGTGCAACTTTGGTGACAGAAATGCAAAAAAAAAAATTCTCTCTTTCATGCTGACTGGCCTTGCCAACTCAGCCAGACTTTTAACTTGAGTGAAGTTGACATCAAAGGCGTACGGGACCATTTCAGTTTGGGGGGGGGGGGCAGAACTTTTTGTGCCCGAAAGTTCCCGTGACACTATCTAAGCGGAGCGCCACCATCGGTTGGCGCGTAGCGAACAAGAAAATTTTTGGCACACAATGCCTCTCAGATTGCCGGAAACGGCACTTCTGAGGCCTTGCAAGTTGCATCTAAACATTCTTTATTTTATAATCTCACGTTTTAGAAATTTACAGTTCCTCAAAAATTTGGTAAATAAGAAGAAGAAAAAATGGTAACATCACTTTGAAGGGGAAAAATGGGACAGTATATTTTTTAAGCTGCTATATTTAGTTACCTTATTTATTATTTTAACACAGTACTCAGCTACCTCCAGAAAAACATTGTTCAACGACACGTAGGCGGGATAATGTCGCGGTGTCGGGTGAGACTGCAATTTGTCTCACAAAAAAGTATAAAATATAACAAAGAATATGATAAACCTGTACTTCTAGGCTTGTAGACACTCCCCCCCCCCCCCCACCATCCATGAAAAAGAAAATGTTTCTGTTATACAGTCATGTCGGGGATATCCAGGTCAAGGGCGGCGGAAGCACTTTTAATCTGGGGGGGGGGGCACCGACATCAAAGGGCACTTTGCAGAAATTCGATTGGAATGATGCAGCGTTATATTCAGTACCCTTTATAACTCTTATTGTATTATCTTATTTGTGTATACACATCACTCCATCAACGTCCCCCCCCCCCCCTCAAGGAAAATATGCATACTAGCACTGCAATATCCAATGCGCAAATTGGGAAACAAGGAACATGTTTTCTTTTGAGACAAAATGAGGTGAAATCATGTTAGTTGCTAATGTAGGAATCTTCCGAATTAGAGTTTTTTTCTTGTTAAAATCTTAACAAATTTTTTCCATTCGAAAATGCTTTGAGTTTGACTCACAGAAATTCGTTAAAAGTCACAGGCTTAGCCAGGATTTGCAAAGTTGTATGCACGGCTATCTGAGCGGAGCGCCACCATCGGTTGGCGCGGAGCGTACTTTTATAAAATTTTTGGTTTTACAAACCCCTCAGATGGCCGGAAACGGCCCTTCCCGAGTGTTCATTCTGGTTCCCTGGCCTCTTGCTAACTTGAGGCACCTCAATTTTTATGTAGAAAAAAGGCACATTTCTAACCTGAGGAAAAGTGGGGGAGGGGCACGTGCCCCCTTTTTCCCCCCGGTTCCGCCGCCCTTGGTCCAGGTATACAATTGACTAGTTAGAAGAAAAAAAATTGATCGTGCAAAAAGCGTGGTAGCCCAGATGAACTGCGCTTACGGTGGTGTTACACGGAAATATTCGGGCATCATGATGCTAAATAAAGAAAATCATGGAATTGTCGGGCAAAAATTTTAAAAAGATTCGGGCAAGCTACTGCATATTTATATATATATATATATATATATATATATATATATATATATATATATATACATATATATATATATATTTCCAGAGGACAAGAAATTCGGGCAAAAGTCCTGAAAAATTCGGGCAGCCTAAGAGGAGAAAAAAAAAATATATATATATATATATTTTTCTCCTCTTAGGCTGTCCGAATTTTTCAGGACTTTCGCCCGAATTTCTTGTCCTCTGGAAATTTAGGGGGCAGTCTGCCCCCCTGCACCCCCCGCCTCGAACGCCTATGGTTGGCATCATTTGTTGTTTCAAGGTGTCAAGGCCTTTCTCCCAACTCAAACCCCTGTGGGCTACCGGTAGGTTTGCAGGAAATGCCCACATGTGGACTTAAATAGCATTAGAGGAAGGGGATGGAAGACTAACACGCATCGATGTTTCGGTAATGGTCCACATTGGTGGCTCGGTGCAAATTAGGCCATTTATTGGGTTTCTTGAGGCAGCTGTCATCAGAATCTGGGTTTTTGTGCCAATCGATGACCGATAACATGTATTGGTAGATATCGATATCGCGCAGCACATGCACAAGGTTCGTGGTGTATGGTCGCAACCGTCACATCGACTATTGCCATGCCATGCTGTATGACCATTCTCATGATTACTACAGATATTGTATTATTCTTATTCTGCCAGATGCAGACGAGAAAATTGTGTAACTCTATATCCCAAATTATTGAACAAAAAATATTAGTGAATCCCACTGATGAGTTTTTTTTGTTTTTTTTTACAATTTTTTTTTTTTTTACAATTTTTTTTACCCCATTCCCAGTGGGGGGGCCAGTGGGGGGGCCAGCCGATTTCATGGGGGGGGCCCCGGCCCCCCAGGCCCCCCCGTAGCTACGCCACTGTCAATTGAGATCGTTAAAACCACGTATAGGTTCAGTTACAATGCTATTTTCCCATGTACATATAATAATGCAATAAAATATGATGCTGTTTTATGATCTGTGTTGTTAAATCTTATATGACTTTTCCCGCTACCTTTGATAGATTCAAAGGTTTTCCATTCCTTTCTTAAGACACATTGTCGATATTGAAAATTTTACATCACCTTCTGAGTACAGCCTTAAACATGGATAAGGCTCACGATGGTCCATTAAAAATATGTGTGAGTCAAATGGCGCTCCATAGACAACACGAAATATTTCATCGATTGTCTTTCGAATATCATGAGCCATAAGTACGGACAGCTTGGTAATACATAAACACAATATAACATGTAGGCCCCTATGCAATCTGTAGGCCTAATTGCGCGAAAATTTACAAGGATACAAATAACATTTACAGACAATCAAAGTAAATGACTAATCGTTCTGAACCTCCAGATCCCCCCACTCCCCCCCCCCACCACTCCCCCACAAGGATATGTAGAAGCCACTTGGACCAAATATAGCAAGTGTCCTAGCGCTCTCACACTCTAGACAGTACGGTATACGATGTTACACATTAAGTCCACTGTTAGCATAAGAGATTAAAAATTAGCATGAAAACATTGTAATAATAATCATGGATCATTTTCAAAGAATGGAAGGCGTATTCTTACATATTTGGGTCCTATAAAAAATAGCTTATGCAAAT
Source organism: Apostichopus japonicus (assembly GCF_037975245.1). Taxonomy (NCBI): domain Eukaryota; kingdom Metazoa; phylum Echinodermata; class Holothuroidea; order Aspidochirotida; family Stichopodidae; genus Apostichopus; species Apostichopus japonicus. Next base: position 16,188,245 of record NC_092570.1, read on the forward strand.
AATTTTCAAATCTTGCACACCTCTATCGCGGCTCATTGATTGCTGAGTCAGCATATATAGGCCTATTCATCATTTCATATTTTTTCCATAATGCTAATATCATTTAAATAATTTTACATAGATAAATACATACCCAGCGTAGCATTTGTGTTAAAAGAAGTACTCTAGAAGATAAACATATTTTAAAGGTATATATATATCCTTGGAATTAATCTATAGACATGCTGAAGAAATTCTGAGCGATAGCTAATAATCAAGGCGAGAGAAAACGATAAGAATAAACCTGTGTATACAACGATTTTACTTCGATAGGTGCATACTTTCTTATTTGGAAAAGAGTTTCTTGATACCTTTCCTAACCTGTTTATTACCAAATCCATATATGTAAGGAGTCAGAAATCCGTTAGAATAAACTAAAATATGGAAAAATATGTAACTTTGAACGGGAGGTTTCTCTTCTCCGAAAATCCCAACGAAAACGAAAAGTATGTACGGTGTCCAACAGAGGACGTAAATGAACACAACCAGACATAGAATAAATGCGCATCTAGCCTCCCTTATCATGCCTTGCGTGAGATCTACTCCTAAAGATGTTGCCGATGCAAGACAAGTGACGTAGTTGGTGTTGATGTTGTCGTCCAGGCTGTTGTTGTGTTCTTATCTCCATGGTAAATGAGACGTTGTAATCTACTGGGTCGTCGTCATCGATGGAGACTGCAACCGGCTGGTTTGAAACGATCATGACAATATGGCGACGAACCACGAGAAAGATCTTTATATATATGCAAAACATTACCAATGTTGGAAGTAGCCAATGGGCGGTTAAATAAGCAGAATACTAAATGGAGGGAATTGTGAACTGTACGGTAAGTCACAGCGTCTCTTAGCAGTCCACATTCGATCATCAAGTTTCCAGAGGAAGGTTCCTACCCCGGCTGTGGCGAAGAGACTGTATGCGGCCATCAAAGAAAGAATGGTAACTACCTTTTGAGGAGATAAGATGTAAATCGTGTAGAGGGGTTTATATATCGTTAAATACTGCTCCACTGTCGTTGCGAGAAGTGATAAGGAATAGTACACTGATATCGAAATGATTACGCAACCCATTAAAAAATACTGAGGGTGTGTATGCACAACATAAGAGTCGGTCAGCAGTTGACAGGGATATCCCACGAAACATACCAGAAAACATGACACCATCAAGTTTACCGTGAACCGACGGTTTCGAAATGATCTGCAAATGATTGTTCTTCCAAACTGAGGTCAGAATAACAATGAGACTTGCGATTGATCCAACGCAAGAGAAGCACGTCGTCAAGGTAACGGCTAGTGTGCATGTTATCTCAGATGTACCCCTGAAGGGAATCGGTGGACCCACCCTGAGCGGTATCGTTCCTTAGTGGCCCTTCAGTTGAACAAAAGTTGCCAGGTGCCATTTGCTTTATTCAAGAATCGAATAGCTCGTAAAGAAGTCTATATACGTAGCAACTTAGTTGTTGAAGGAGCCCAATCGGTATATTAATGCCCATGAATACTGTCTTCCTCTGTCAATGGGCTCACAAGATTTTATTGTATTATATATGCAGAGAGTTAAAGGTATAAATTTCTCTATCGAAATAATCAGATCGTGAAATTTTCCTGAATGACCACTGCAACTCCTTTTTAATGCTTCCTATATGCAGATAAGCCTCCATAAATAACCTATAGCATAAACTAACCCACAAAGGCAGAAAAGGACTAGAAATAAGCAATAAAAAGTATACCGTATAAAGAGAAAATTAATATTTCTACGAAATGGATCAATTTTGATAAAATTCTAACTGCAGAGGACGTTGACGGCTACAACATTCCATATGTATCATGTTTCAAGGATAAATCAACAAGAATAATATAGTAGCCTAAGTAAAGCTTCTCAAGAGCATTTGCCCAGATAACGTCACAGACCCCCTATTGTGATCCAACTTCCTGGAGTAGTTGAAGTCTTAGCCAGTCAAACTAAGTTACATTCAATAAGCCATCTTAAGTTAGGGGCAACATATGGATATGGAGTTTCCAACTAGCAATGTGGAATATTTTGCTCTTCAATGTAACAAATTCTACATGGTTAGTCACCAGAAAGGGAAACCCCTTTTAAATACGCCATTGTATGGAGACGTCTATATAGGCTTCAGCAGTTCAGGTGAAATGATGATACCGTTTGTGCCCTAGCTTGCTATAACAGTGAACACAACATATGATGATAAATGTTCATCAGAGGTGACGAAAGGGGGTTCAGTCTGGGCAAGGGAAGGGTGGGTTGTGGGGAAAGGGATGGGGGGGGGGGCGAACTACGATGGGCAGTGTGTCTTGTGACCTTCACTTGAGGGGAAAACCGTCAACTGAAGTCACTTCAACATTTCCCCTGTTCCCAGTATTTGTAGGATGTTCAACAAAACGGCAGTTTTGTTAAACTACTTTGTAAAACTGATAAACAAAAGGACACTTTCCAAATAACAGCATGGAAGTGATTACATCTTTCTTAACTACTCCACAATAGAGCACACAAATGGAGAAAAACGAAACGGGGGGTGGTTAATTTTGGGGAAGTGGTCCTGGCTCCCCCTCCCGCACCCAGGTTCTGCCGTCCCCGATATTCACACTATTTACTAGTTTAAAATGTAATTCTTATACACTTATGTTGCACTGTAGTAACCCGAAAGACTGGTGGGCTGATGAATGTTGTTTGCTATATAGATAAACGTATAGCATACTGCTTTAAGTTGCTTTAGTTCTACGGCAGAAAGGATTTTTAAAAAAAATCTTAATAAGACGTTATTAACTATTTACAATTAGGATTTTATTTCGTCAAACTCACGAAGCTAAGATGAATATTTATTAGGATTTGGTTTTAGAAAAATTTTAAATTTGATGAAAGAAAGTAAGATCAGGAAATGAGAATATTGGATTGATAAAGAAAAAACCCAACGTGTATTGTTCAATCGAGTCTCCATTAATTTGGAATGAACCGAATGCGCTATAATGAGAGACGCGTACGTATTGCATGCATGGTCTTTTACATTATATATGTTAAACTTTTCAATAATGTATGTATTTTAGATCGCCCTGCAAGCAGGAACTCGCGAAGAAGCCTCATTGGCAGTCTCTTAGATAATCAACATATTGTGAGCAGAGAACGGTACCTTTCAATTATAAGGTGCCCGGTTCGAGTCACTCCCAGATTAATGTATGTCGTCCACAGGGGCGTATCCAGGATTTTCCAATAGGGGGGGCGCCAGGCATGAATGATCGCCGTCCTGGGGGATGGGTCTAAGGGGAGGGATGTACAATTTTTGCTTTCAAAGAAGGGCTGAAATGCAAAATGGTGTCATATGCATGGGCGGCGATCCGTACTTCCGAGTGGGGGGGGGGGGGATATGACCTTGTTGACTATCTAAGCGTAGCGCCACCATGAGTTGGCGCGAAGCGTACAAGAAAATTTTGGGATTAACAAACCCTCTAGATGGCCGGAAACGGCACTTCCCGAGGTTTCCAAGCGGCATATACCCAACTTTAAAATAGGGATGTCATGTCCGAAATATCTCATAATCAGGATCCAAAATACTTTTTTTTTTAATTTCGGGTGTTATTTTGGGAAAATTGCCCCTGTCAATCTTGTTTCAGGCGCAACGTTAGAATGTTCGAGAGCTCTGTTATATTATTCGATGAAGAAAATGGCCTCATGCAGGCTATTATAGGCCTATACACATGCAATACACAATTACACATAGTTACATTCCTAGGTACCGATTGCTAGGGCATCCAGGTGAAACGTGTATTAAGCATTACCCTGGTTACATGAGATTCTCAGCTGTTCGAGGGAACATGTACGTGTGTAGGCCTACTATAGGGCCTATATGAATACTATGAGGGTGCATATATGTACTATATCAATAACGTGGGCGCAATAATACATTTTGTTGTTATAGGGCCAATGAAGCCTACAGTCAACTATTTTTGCTTTATAAAGACGCTTTATTTGAAAAGATCGCACTGCGTTTATGGTAGGCGAGAAATGAAGCTAAAAAAGAGCCGTACATTAACGAAGATGCATAAATGTAGGCATGAAAATATTCTTATCCCTGGCATTTGGTGGGGGGGGGGGGATATGGTGCATTACATCCCCTCCACCCATTTTCATGGGGGGATATATCCCCCCTCCACCCAGGATCGCCGCCCATGGCCATATGTGATCCATTTTTCGACCTTAATAATAAGCAACATTTCCAGTAAATATGGACACAAAATGCACAATTTAGAATGGCTGGCATGTCATTTAGTGTTTATAGTGATAATACAAACACAATTACCATCTATGTTTCTAAAACTATTATGCCGCCGAACTTCGCCAGAACCTTTTTTTGGCAAACAAAAAATAAAGCATACGGGAGGGGGGGGGGGGGGTTGAGCGATCACCGACATCTCACATAAAGGTCGTCATCAATTTTTTTTTTTTTTTTTTTTTGCTAAACTTTTTTTTTTTTGGTGACGGCCAATAGGGGGGGCGCGCGCCTGTTGCGCCCCCCCCCCTGGATACGCCCCTGGTGACTCCAGTTACAGAGTTGTTGACAATTAACAATTCATAATCATGGACGTTAAATATGAATGTAAGAGACTGACTTCGGTCAGCTTGCGGCTTTGATAAGCCAATGAGGCTTCTTCGCGAGTTCCTGCTTGCAGGAGGATCTAATTTACATACATACATACAGAATATCTGACCAGAGAGATGTTACGGAATAACAACTCCCTGACAACTCCTTGATCTGACCCGGGTTGTGGTGTATGGATGTAATTGGGGAGGGGGGTCTGTTGGGTTGCGGTTCATTTATTGACGAGCCAATTTTGGGTTAATGAAATGCACTGTTTTTTTCTTTTAAAAGAAAAAAGTGCCCTTTTGTAGAAAAAGTTTAACAAACCATTGATAATGAAAAGTACCGTTTTGTGGAAAAACATATACTCCTAATTAACAGCAAAGAGGATCGATATTGTCGAGAAAAAAAGTTTTGAGTTAAGTTTTCTGTTGGCAAATATAGCTACTGTACGAAGCTGCTTTTTCTTCAGAGCCTCTAACTTCAACCGATTGGTTTAAGTAATGGGGCATGAATTAACCGGTCAATTCGCGTAAAAAGCTTCTTACCGTAACAACGTTAATCGATATTGTACCATAAATGATGAACTTTCGGCATACTATGTGTACAGGAGTTCAAGCGAAAACGTAAACCAAAGAAAGACAATGATTTTGACGAACAATTCATTTTAACGATTCATGACAAGTTATTTTCACCGCCAGTTTCTGAAAAAAAAAAATCTTCAACGACGGTGTGAAGACTTAAAAATCCCCAGCGAAATGTATTACCAACAACTGCCCACACATTACACTTGCGTACTTGCTGTGAAACATCTGTATATTTCAGGTATCTCCGAGTTTTCATTATTGAATAGAAGCAAAGACACATACGGGCAAGTATTGGTAGATGCATCAAAGAGCACGATCAAGGGACGTTTATTATTGAAGAGTTATGTACGTTCTGTGATGTTTATTGACTATCTTTCGGCTCTGCAAACTTTACAAGGTTGGCGCCATCTTTATCGAAAAATTTACATAATTACGCAAGCGCATTATGACCAAAACAAATTTTGCAACATATCGGTGCTTACCGTGCTGGCCTAACTACGCCAAGGATAAACTGTCCTCACAATTTTTAATCCACGCTGATGTATTCTTGTGTGGTAATATAACAAACAAAGTAAATTATTAAACTATTATTTTCTTTCGTTTAAGTCCAGGGACATGAAACCTACCTGTGATTGTGTAAAGTTTATTCCCACCAGTTAGTCTGCTATAGTGTTACTATTAGTGTTAGTACAAGAGTGTATCGTAGTATGCGTAGAGCAGCCTAGGCCTACGCGAACCACCAAGACTAGACTTTGTGACTTACTTAGGCCCATATAGTTTTCCACAGTATTTCTACGTGCTTACTGTGATTAGGCTAGGATACTGCAACACTACTGTTCCATTTATTCAAAAATACGAGCAGTAACAGTATATCGTGTGTGTCTGTTGCATTAGGAAATGTTATTGAAAGTGCCGACGTTTGAGTAGGCAGTGCAACAGCCAAAAATGTATTATCCTATGGTAAATTCGCGATTGTTAGGACAGTAATGATCTTTTTAGTGTCCCAAAAGAGAAAAGTATGGAGTCATTCTTACCTTCCTTGCCAAATAGTGCGGGGGACCGTGGAATGCAAAGTCGTCAATGACTATAAGTAGAACGTTGATCGCAAAGTCGGTTTTACTATTACGTTTAGTTTCATCCAACTCGGCAACATACAGAAACACTACTCAAAGCTCAAGACTTTTTGGTACCAACCCTTTGGCCAACAACTGCAATCATTTCTCAATAACATTGCTATTATCAAAATTGTAGGGTCAGCTCTGTCAATAAGCAGGTGGTATAAGTTATCAAAAGAACATTAAAGTTGCAATTGGTACTATTTAATTAGTAAATGATGATAATATAATGTAGTTAGCATGTCCTTAAATGTTAAAATATTTTGTATTTGATATGGAAATTAGTTACCCCCTATACAATAGTCCATGTACTGTACTTGAACTTGAAGCTTTGTTTAGTATCTTTATGTTGATAGGATAACGTAAGTTGGCTTTAAAGGCATTGAAGACTGGCCCCAAATTGTGTGATGCGCTCTGAAAAAGTTAACTTTCCGTTGCTTGCAAGTGAAGTTTTCTTCTTGTCGCTAACATGCAGACAGTAATGAAACGTGATACCGTGTTATCTTTTATCTAGACTTGAGATATCCATCGCTGCTACCATGCTGCTATGTAAACAGTGTGGTGGGTATTGACCGTAGCTGTATGTATTGACTGTACTCTAGTGTCTAATTACAGACGGTAGCAAGCTGTGTGTGTAATTTCTGGGAACGATGGTGGTGTCTAACACTTCTGTTACACCTCATTCGAAACTAGGTCAGATTACCGGCATGAGACGTTTCTTTGTGCGCGAGTATTCACACCCTTAAAATAAAAATTAAGTGGAAATATATTTATAACGAAAATAACTGCTTGCACAGCAGAAGATGTATAAGAAAGAATATTTTTTATGTATTCTGAAATGAAGTTCTCATTTGACTACTAAAAACTGTATATTACATGCCAACCTTACGCATTACGAGTAGAACCCCTCTAACAAATCTTAAGTGGTACAGGTAGGACCCTTGCAATGCCATCTGCTAATTAATCAGGTCAGACATCCGGAGTGTATGCATGCTAAGTGCTACAATACTGCTCTTAATTTCCTTTAGGGAGAGATTTCATACTGTAGGGTTTGACTAAAGAATAGCGAAGATGATGATGATGATGATGTACCTGATTTTGCTCTATCCTTCAGCTATGTGATTTCATTGATGACTGGACCGGATTCCGCCAAAAATAGAAAGAATGACTGTATACTTGTAAAGGTCGATAGTCAATCTGATCGAAACAAGGACCAAGTTCCCTTACTTCGCAGATGCATTGAATTGACCAGTATTATTCTGCTAAATGGGTGGAGCAATCCACGAAAGTGTCTCAAAATTTTGAAATTGACGTTTCCTTGTATCACTGTGGCAATTTTGGCTGTTTTCGTTGGGGTCTTGTCAGTTAATATTGCAAGTGAATTAGCGGTTACAATACGACTAACAAACAGCAACTACAGTGTCTATTTGTGTAGCTAAATACTGTATGTATCAAACAGTAAGCGAACTTGGGACGCGCAAAGTTACGGTTCACCCCCATACTAGGCTTGTCTACTTATATTAAAAGTGTTAGGCTCGTAGCCAGGCCTTGAAAAGAGCTAAACCTTTAAACTAAACTAAAACTGCTTGGATCAAGTCTCCTGTTTAGCCAGTTTCCATCACAGGTGCTGCCAATGTATTCCACACAGTATTTATAAGGAAAGTATATAGTTGCATAGCCTACTGTGAGAGCTAGAATCTGTCTGCAATGTTCACATTTGGCAAAGTGTTGACGGCAAAGTATAAGCTTGTTTAGCAGTTACTTCTATGTAAAATCTGGTCTTGAACGAACATTGATTGTTGATGACATAGTATAGAACGAGAATGCTGGTAGGCCTACACCATGTTTGAACGATTGGTAAGAAACGAACCACTGTTTTAAAATCTCTCATAGCCAAGACACATCTGTGATAATCCTTATGCACTGCAATGCTCACAATGTGACATTTCTGATGTTAGAACTTATTTATGCCGAAAATTCCTGCTCTAAATTTTGTTCATGCTAGGGTGAGCCCCAGTTCTTGCCTTTTCATTCGATATATAAATACTGTGTGGGAGCGTATGTTGGAAGCGTCTGTGTTTGGCAGGTTGGTGCATTAGTAGCGTGCATGTATTACAGCATTTGGACTGGGTATGTATCTAAAAGATGTGGTCATTTATTCTCAGGCACAACATAAACAATGGCATAAAACTGGAGAATTTATGTTTGTAAATATTGCTTACTACAAGTATACTGAAAGTAATACATCTCTCTGCTCCAATTAAGCCGTACTGTATACTGCCAAATTGTTTAATCAGTTTGATTAGAATTGAAAGTTGAGAAACATATATAAATATTATATATCTATAAGCAAAAATGAAAATAAAAGAGGAAACGTTAGGTCTGTTGTATTCATTCATTGAGAACAATTGACTTCTTAAAGTGGCTGCAACTTGTATTTTTTGAAAGGATACCTTCAGTTATTACCACCGTCTTTTTCTCACAGGGATCTCGATGGGGAAATACAATATTTGCATGTAGGTCTGCCTCTTCATTGTTGTAAATATTTGGCTCTTTAACTATCATAAAAAGTACAGGCTCTATAAATTGTGTAATTAATACGGTTTGAATAATGTTGCAATAAGTGAAGTTATCACTTGGAAGTGCCATGAGTGAAATTTTTGGAAACCAAAATGTAAAATATAAAAAGACTGGGTTGTGATTTTCTGACACAGATAAAATAAAACCAGACAATGCCAGACAGAGTTTCATTGTTCATACCAAACATTTTTATGATGCACATATATATACTGTGTTTGGATGTGAGACAAACCTAACCCTGTGTAACTCAAATGCATCTTGATTGAAAACGTTCTACCAAAAGTGCCAAATAATTGTGAAGGGAGGATTTGATTCTAATCATATCAGCTTGTAACACTAAATCAGGGCTATTATAGTGACCTACAGTAAGCGTGGAATGTTCTGTTTCCGACTTGTGAAAACCTGTGAAATTGTCTGCAGGGACAATAGGGCATTTCAGCAAGTTCATATTTTTGAGCAGCCTTATTCATGTGCCACCTGGTGACAAGATTTTTACAACCACGCTGGCTTTTGAGGATCTGTAGGTGTATTGTTTCGTTAAGCATACACATGACTATTACAGTTTATATATATAGTCATTCATAAACAACAAGGAAACAATATTTAGTTTGCCTTAAGGTTCTAAGTAAATTTGTGTATGATATTGCAAAAGATTGTCAGTTCTATACTTTAGTGTGGAAAGCAAACAATGAAGTTTTATTATACTACTTGATTTTGCAAGTAACAGAAAGGTACAGAAATACTGTAGTTAGTGAAAAAAAAACCTTTTTCCTTGTATCATGTGACAGTCTTGTGGTCTTCATCGTTGTGAAAATTTGTTTAAAGTCTGGGTTACAGTTGAAGACAATTTGCTGCAGAGACTAAGAAGAAAGCCTATGCAAATGCTTCAAAAACACAACTTTAACCTACAAGTGCAGGTAGTTTCTTCATTATCTCATCATTTTTCTTGAAGAATTTAACACAATCTTAGGAAGTTCAGAATGATTTTGAAATGATTGAATATTGCAAAGTCTGGACAATACCTTCAAAGGTTAGTCAAATATATATATTCCATAGCTTTCATTTTCGAATGGTTTCCTGCTTATGTAGCCTTTCCTTTAGTATTTTACATGAAACAGAAAATGTCCTGTGGATGTCCAACATTTCCTGGATGGCTATTTTATCTTAGCAAAGACCAGTACTGGGAAATTATTTAGTGATTTAAGTATCGTGTGTACAGTATTGCAGGCTCTGACCTCCTTTGTCCCTTGTAAAAACATTGTGGTTCCTGTGTGGCAAAAAGCAAAGAATGCACCATCTTTACACTTTTATGGTAATTTCCCATCTTAGCATGCAGTAGATCTAGCATTTTTCACTGTGATAATATCATATGGTATCGTTTTTTTGTGTACACACATAAACTAGGTTCTCCTGTTCGGATGCATATTCTCATGGAAAATGTCCTTTCATGACTCGAGAAAAGAACGTTTCAGAGTGTGTACTCTACAGTGTAGACACTGACATACAAGGTTAGATCTAACCTTGAACCCATGCTTTTCCTGATTTCTTTTAGGCGTTGCATTCAATTCCATCACAAGTGCTGGTCGGAAACATTTACATACTGTACATGTCACGTGGCTCTCCTAACTGGTCCCCTGATCATTGTCCATTGTGTGTTTACCTGTAGTGTAAATTGTGATGTTTATATGGCACTGTACAGTTCTTCAAAGGTCATTAAGTATTAGGTCCTGTCTACATATATATTCTAACACTTCAGGGCCCCCCAAAAAAAGAGAAAAAACTGCTTCTCTGGAGCTACTGTAGTATTTCAAAGTATCCAAATTTGTTGAGGCTGGTAAAAGTCATAAAGATCATTAAAGGATGACTTATGGCAGGAAATTAATTTAGATATTTGCTTTAGACCATTAAATAGCACTGCTATCATAATCAGTACATGTTGTATTTTAATACCTTTATTTTATGTGTTGGACGAATGTAACCGTAATATTAATCACCGGCTTTTGAGATCGGCGTCATAGTCTTCGCCCACCTTGAAATCCGCAGTCCCCTCACAAGTTTGGAAGGTCGGTAAGGGTAACTCCATAGTTTACCCTTTTCAGGAAACCGAAAAGGAAAGGGTGCTGTTTGAGGAGCACCCATGGTCTAGTTTCTTCAGTATCATTTCATCTTAAAACCTAGTCTTGGGGTACCGTGACACTGTTGCCATGAGCTCTTGTACAGTACCATTAGAACAGCATGCTACTGTGAAACATGTAAAACAAGGCCTGAATAGTTCCTTTCCGTAGTAGGTATACCAAGAATGATGTGCCAGCTAGCAGGCTTGTAAGAGGAAGAAGTTCAAAAAAGATTTTGATCGGTGGTGGCTAAATAGTTTCTGTTTTCTGAGTAAATATGAGCTATCAATACTTGTCCTTTCCTCAAAATGTTTCTCAGTTGTGTGTTTTTTACATTATATTCGGCAAAGCTGGCAGAGTGTTCCTTCCTGTGGTTTTAGTGTTTAATTTGCCAAGTCAGGTGATTGTTGCTGGTAAAAATTATGTTTATCTTGGGTGTTTCATTTTAAAGATGTACTGTACAATGTACATGATGGGCTAGATTCCAGTATTAAAGGCAGCACAAATATGTATTTTCAATAAATAACTAAGCAGGAAATAATTGAGTGTTCAAATTTTGTATCATGGCGGTTCAGAACGAATTTAATTTTTCTCAAGATACTATAGTTCTGGTGTAAGGATCCCCCTACCCCTCCCCCCCCCCCATCTAAATTGTACAACCTTGGACTTGTATAGCAATTTGATCATTTTGCATCTAGCAGTTTGGGATGTGTAAGTGATACTGGATAAATTAAACTATTAAACAAATGATGTAAGTTCATTACTATAATTAATGTATGCTCCATGAATATTTCATGCTTATAGATTAAAGTAGAACAATGTAAAATGAGACATCACATGTTGTTTTGAAGGTTATTATTTGTTTTCTGTCCTTGGGAGTAGGGAGGGAGAGAGATTGGGGGGGGGGGTTCCTGTCTGTATTGGGTCAGTAGGAAGATAAGCAACAATGGCAACAGAACGATATCCTCCATTTTCCATACTTTGTGTGCAGTATAGACTGATTGAAATGTACTGTACCTATGTACGGTATATGTGAACAGTGCCTAGCTTGCATACCTACAGTGTAAGCATCCATGTGTACAGTGCATTGAAGTGTACACTTTACAGGTATTAACTACTGTTGTACAGTATCTATCCATATATATACATACAGTATAATGCTATGTACCTCGTTCATTGCTACTGTTTGTCCAACCCAAGAAATCTCAACTGCATATATACTAGTGTATACATATATTCAAAGTACACAGTCATACCCTGCAAAAGAGCTATTACTCAGAGTGCTTTGTAGCCCTTAACCAAATTCCATTCTACCCTGGTTTAGGAAGATAAAAGCCATGAACTTTGGAAGTTAAACGTATTATTTCTAGTTGGTATCCATGGATAAAATGTTTTTACTGTTGTGGGTAGAAGTGCTATGACTGCTTGGTTTAACTGCCCGGTGTCTGTGTTCCTTGTTTAATAGACCCAGCCTTGTAGTTTATTCAGTATTAAAGGAGGTTAAATGGATATCATGTAAAGTAGATATAGACTGTCAACGGTTACTTTATTTCCTCGTTCTTTATTTCTTTTCTTAATGACAGTTTCAAAACCGATAAATACCAGATTATAATCAAATAAAAAAGGAAGATTAAGAAGAAGTCTTGATAATATATATATATATCAAATTAGTCTTGGGATGATGTTTTCTTGTGCGAAATATTTGTAGCAGTTCCAGCTGTTTACAACTCCCGATCCCTGACATGTACAGTATATCAGGACTATGAAATAAACAGAAGGATCGAGTCTAAGTTGTACATTGCTTAAATGTGAAAGGCATTGAATTTTACATGACATGGTTCTCTCGAAGGGATGGAAAGGATTCCATTTTTTTTTTGGAGTGGGGGGGGGGGAACATTTGAACATTAAATCCCCTTTTTGTTGGAATTTGAATTAATGACATTATTATTATATTTTAAAGAGCTCTCTGTGTGAACCGTAGGGCTATAACTAATTTACCTTCCAGTCATAGTGTGTGCATACAGTGTAGTACCTATCATCCGTAATTTAACCTGTGGTGATTACCTTGATTGTGTAACAGTGTTGTACTTAAAAAAGATCTGTGATTGTATTAGGTATGACAATGATATGAAACTGATTCTTTTCTTCTGTGTAGAATTACTTTAGTTTTTGTCAATTGTCATGCAATGAAATGAAAATATGCTGGTCTAGATAATTTAAATGTTGTTTGTCATTACAATCATTCTTTGCTATGACTAGGCTTCTGGTACTTTTCGGGAATTAACCAGTTCTTACAGCGAGAGCAATTTAGTGAACTTCACTTCAATGTAATATTGGGCGATATTGCCCAGATATCAACTTATGTGCTAGATAGATGACTCTTGTGTTCATAACCAAATGATGTTTTGTCAAGCCCTCTTGCTTTAATCTTCACAGGACTTCTTGATTTATTATGTACAAACTACAAACATACAATACAGTAGCTATGGTGTACTATGCTGAGTAAAATATGAGGATAAATTAAAAATAAGATATCTGTCTCTCCAGCACTTGTACTGTAGTGTGTGTAAACAAGTCATAACAACTGCAAATCCACGAGTGGAGAACCTTTGTTATGAAAATAAGTACCATTATAATTTCAAAAATATTCAGACTGCCTTTACGAATACAGAAAACCTGAAGTACCTGTTTACGAGTGAAAAATGTTTCAATCGACCTGTGCGAGTAAACTCGTTTATTATCTTGTCTAAGTGTCTGCACATTGCCAAATGCTTCACCTTCAAGCACTTTATATTTTTGATGAACGTTTGCAACGGTTACCTCTGTGACGATACTACTTTGTGTTGTGCAGATTGCAGAAGGGTACCGTTCATCAAAGGTTGCCTAGAGCCAGATAAGTTTATTTTTCTTAAAATGAAACCGATAGAAAATTTTTGTTTGAACTGTTACTATTTTAAAGAAATACAGTATTCTGTCCTTTTCCAAACACAAATTGACATTTGTGTATGCTCAGCCATTGAGCGCCAAAAGTCTCCCATCTCGTATTGAATTTTCACGAGAGCATGCTACAAAGAGCAATATGGATGTGAATGGAAGAGAGTGATAGGCACTGAAGGGAAATTTAGGAAGTGGTGAGTGGGAATTGTGGGGGAGGGGGGGGGGGGAGGTCACTACCATCCAAAATTGCAGCCCTCAGAATGAAAATGCCACTTTAAACCTTTTTTTCTTTTTTCTTTCTCATTGTTTGCAGGTCTGAAGACTTATTTTTTTACTGCCATAGTTAACAGATGTCCGCAAACATCCGGTTGACCTCTATGCTCCGTTGTCGGTTTCACTGAAAGTCAAAGATGGCCCTTGTAACTTTCACCTGGGCTGTTCATGTCCTGTACTCTTGCCTGCTATTCGTATTGGTTCTTGTCTCAGTATCTGCAGATGTCATTGTGGTAAGTTGATATATAAACAGTGGGGATAATTAACAATCCATTAGGGTAGATTGTATTTACTACTCCAAACTTATAGTGTCATAAGCTCTAAAAAAAAATCGGGTTTATTTTTCAAATGATAGAGAGAAGTTGACAAATGTTGAATGTTTTTCATATGATTTTTGCATTTGATTAATGCTAAAACAAAACCATAACAACTTGTCTGGGCGACAATTTTTTCTCGAGTCAAACAGAACCACCAAAATACTTGCTTACCTAACATTCCTCTGATGAAATCATAAAATGATATTTCGTTATCTTGAATATGATCAGTTGCAATCTTGTCTCCGGTTCTGCTCTGAAATGTTGGTAAAAATGTCGAAAAATTTCAAAAAACTGTTTTAAAAGCACTCTTACCTAAACGTGTGGTTGCATTTTACAACCACGGATACCACCAACATGTGACCAATTTATTACAAGTTATGTAGATTTCAGAGTGCATATGAGGACAGGTAAGTGTATCATGGGTTCGTAAATACCAAAACTAGACAAGCTTTTGGGGTTTCCATTTTATGCAGACAATAATCCAGAGTTTGTTGTACTGTATTTTTTTTTCTAACCCAGAGACAATGCAATTCCCATGGCTGTTACCCCATAAAGAGAAAAACCCCCTAAAACTAGCCATTTTCAATGTACTTACAGCTCCTGTAAAAGCATCCTTGAAGTCTCTCGACTAAGTGTTCAATAAATTCTTTTGAAGAGTGGTGGGCATGCAGTCTATAGAATCATTTGGCCGGCTTGGACATTAAATAAACGATACATCATAACTAGATAACGACATGTCGTAATTATTTTTACAAAGTCACTTAATATTTATGACATGAAAATTCATTAAAACCCAGAGAGGTTCTCAAATTAAATCGTAAAATTAATGATGTAGCGTTTGTTTCTGTAATCTTGATGTTCATGGGTAGGCTATAAATCTTGGGTTGTTAATACTTCCATTGCGTCGTAAAATGACAGGTTTATCGTTGTTCCACACCTCAGTCTCAGATCAACAACTTTTAGGTCACATTCTAAATAGCCCAATCACATCTTGTTTATGTCATGAATGTGTTGGCCTCTGTAAAAGGATGTCTCATTCCTTGATTTCTAACGTCAGGTTGCCTATATAATATGTGACGATCTTTAGAATATAAATTAACAACAGATATTTGAAATATTTCAATCAAGCAGAAATAAATATCGTCTTATTCATTGATTGTGGGGTTAAAAGTCTATTCTAATATTTTGTTGTAATTGTAGTAACATCATGTGGGAACTATTTGACTTCATGTCATTAACACAAACTTGCAGCGTGTCCTGATTTAATCAAGATACAATGTAATTCCGCACCCTTCCAAACTTGGTAGAGGTTAACAACATATCGTGAAACAATTGTGCAACATTCTGAGCTGGAAAATGATCTCAAAACTAGAGATTGTATGAAGCTAAAGATAGGCCTACCGCTTGACTCTATACACGTTTCCTTTTGCAGATTTTAGACAACAAGACCGTGGTGGAGGAATTTGCCTCCATGCCTTCGACGTTCGGATACCCAATTCCTCAAGATGGTATAAGTGTGAGTAAATGTTTTTGTTTTAAAGCTAGAATAAACGCAGAGGAATGATTACCCCGTGTCACATCGCAAACTGCATTGAAAAAATGGGGCAGTATGCTATATACATAGATGCCTGTTCAAAGATTTTTACCCATTTTTTTTTTGACAGGAACCTTAGTATTGTGTAAAGAGACAAAATACAGGGTCCTCAAAAATGTAGCACTAAATTTATTCCCTGAAACGTCATCAGTATTGCCGACGACCATGTACAAAAACAAATAGATAACTAAAATGTTTTAAATGTTGCCCAGTTAAATATATAAAATTTATTTATCAAATTGAACAATCGCCAACATCTGTGAAAAATGTTGTGAAGTCACAACCTCTGGGAAACATTTTTTTTTTAAAATTTTCAACACCTTTAAAGAAGTTTTCTAGCATGCTATAAAAATATGTAAAGTCAGCACTAATGCCCACCCCCCCCCACTCCCCACCCCTTCCACATTTGAAAGTCCAATTGTCAATATGAGGACGGAATAAACTCTCATACTATTCATACCAGGGTTCAACTAGCAGCTTTGGACAATCAATTGGCGTAAACAGATTGAAGCCTTTCGTGGCTGCGCAATGTAAAACTCATCTTGAGGAGAAAGGTATTTCTACACTGTCAGTTGAAATCCCCATCCCCTCACTCAAGAGATGGTTAATTGATTGTAACCTATTTTTGACTGACTATGCTCTCTCTCTTACTCGAGGAAGTCGATCACAGCTGGTGGTCTGTGTTATTATCTGGGCAAGATGTATCTTGAGAAGCTTTACTAAAGGCTGAATAATCTTCTCATCCATTCTATCCTTGAAACATATCACATTTGGAATGGTTTTGCTTGGCTCTCATTGTTTTTGTAAGTTACAATTTCATCAGGATGAAATGCTTTCGAAGAAATTTCGTTCCACTCTAATGGATAAATGATTGCAATATGGTAAAGTAATACGAAGCCAATTTGCCTCCTTCTGAACACTTTTATAGCAACTTGTCCATTTTGCATAGCAATTTGCCCATTTTGCATAGCAATTTGCCCATTTTGCATAGCAATTTGCCCATTTTACATAGCAATTTGCCCATTTGCATAGCAATTTGCCCATTTTGCATAGCATTTTGCCATTTTGCATAGCAATTTGCCCATTTTGCATAGCAATTTGCCCATTTTGCATAGCAATTTGCCCATTTTGCATAGCAATTTGCCCATTTTGCATAGCAATGTGCCCATTTGCATAGCAATTTGCCCATTTTACTGTACATAGCAATTTGCCCATTTTGCATAGCAATTTGCCCATTTGCATAGCAATTTGCATAGCATTTTGTATAGCAATTTGCCCATTTTACTGTACATAGCAATTTGCCCATTTTACATAGCAACTTGCCAATTTTGCATAGCAATTTGCCCATTTTGCATAGCAGTTTGCCCATTTTGCATAGCATTTTACTATGCGACAGTGGATAAATGATTCCCTGCATTGCTAACGTTCTATTTATGATTACACAGTGAATGAGTTTTCCAGTATCTGGTTTGATACCAACACTAAAATCTGACGACTCATATTTACATGGCAAGAAAGGATGCTATATTGGAAAAAAAATTGCTTTTAGACCCATCTGTCTATTGTGAACATTAAACTGGACAAAATTTTACTCCTAAGGTTGCAAGGAATGGTACTTTATCTTAACAAGTTTCTGGTAGCATTTAATCTAAAAGTCCAGATACTTCTATGGTTGAATGTCGTTTCATGTCATAAAAATGGCAGAATAGACCAATGTTATATTCTCTGCACGAACCTTGCTTAAAATGGTAGGGATTTGTGTAACATGATTTGAAATATCCTGTTCAATTCTGTTTCACCTTTTCATTACAGGGTTACTTAGCCATCGCTAGTCCTATTACTGCATGCACCTCCATTAAGTCTCCACCTAACGTGTCCGGAGACCCAAATTTCTTCGCTCTGATTCAGAGAGGCTCCTGTGATTTTGACCTAAAGGTAAGATGGGGCTACCAGGTGAAAGGTCAGTAATTAATTGGGGGTCCAAATTTTAGCATGCTAAAATAACTTCAAAAAAAAGCATCAATTTTGTGCGGATATTGCCCACTTCCTTCTCCCTCGGAATCTGCCATTCAGAAGTGAACTTTGTGTGTTTTTCTGGAAATTATTCTCTAGAATTCAACGGAGTTATGCATACCATTACAGCCTTTATCATCTTATTCAGTGTTGACAGGTTCCCTACAATCACATTACTATGATGAGGCACTTCTCTTCCACAGGAGTTCGCCATTCTGATGTATAGAATGAGCAAATTGAAGTTTTGTGTAAATTATAAAAATAGTCAACGGAACACAGGAATGTTTTTGTAAAACAAATAGCATATCATATATTGTGCCAATCACTATCACCTTCGTAGTTAATGCAGAAAATTATTTAGTGTTCAAATCTTGAAGGATACTGACTTTTTTTTCTCTCTTGGAAAATGCTGTTTCCTTTGTACAAAACCTGCTATAATATCTTTGCACTTGTATATATATCAATATGTCCATTTTGCTACGTGAAACCGGATAAATGATTCCTTTTAATGAACAGAACAGCCTTGCATGGACATGTGCTTCTTGTCAACACTTTTGTCCCCAAGATGTCAATTCTAAAATGGAAGGTACACAAAATGAGACCTACCTGGAAATTTGTTTGCTATCACAACATGTATTATATGAACCCGTGCTATACGTCAAGCGCCCCTAAAGTTAACCTACACCGAAAACACCCTTGATTTGCTACCATATGATCATCAAGTAGGGTTTTAACTGGGTGTACAGTGTTACACCATAGAACTCGTACTGCTGACAAAACATTTAGTAGCTTGTGTCCTGTTGACTTGTTTTACAAAAAAGGGCTGTTAATGAGATGCATAGGTTTGAATGTGTTTGTAGTGGAATGATACTACTGACTTACAAGTTGGAAATGTGCATTGACATTGGACTGTGTGAGATACAAATTTTATATCCATTTAAATCTCAAGAAGGGCATTACAGACAAATTTCATACTTCACAAGTGGATACTCCTTACTGAGTTTCAGAGACCTAGATTGTACTTTGGTGGCTGTAGGGTATCAGTTATATCTAAGTTCAGAAATGGATAAAATTTGTGACAATAAGTCTGTTCAAGAACTGCAACTGGTAACACGAGTCTCACATCTTTAGTAATGAAGGTTTTATGGTTTCTTGGAAGGTCAGACGTCATTTAAGATCAGCAGGGGTTACAGTTAACTTTGTAAACCTAACAACTTAAAGGAAGCATGTACAGAATTTATGAATTTCTTACTGGGTACATTTTGTACATAAAGTTTTCAAGATGCTGTGTAATCCAGATATGTTCCCCAAATTATATTAATTCCTATTCATAACATCATTTAGAATAATTCTCAATTTACTTAACATATCACAGAACTGTTTTCCGGTTCTTCTCATCGTAAACCATGCAACGATATTATTCACTGGTGACATGCAGTGCCGTGTAATGATAGAGTTTGTGTACGATCCAATTTTTTAGTAAATGTATCCAAGATCTTGCAAGTATCAACTCTTTAAGCCCACAGACTATGTATTAATTAATTAATACATGAAATTATGATTATTACATATGTCATATTTAGTTTATTGATGTTTCTCTATTTGACCTTGTTTTCCTTGCAAGGTGCTGGAAGCTCAAACTGCTGGTTTTAAAGTTGCTATTGTTTAAGCCCACAGACTATATATTAATTAATTAATACATGAAATTATGATTATTACATATGTCATATTTAGTTTATTGATGTTTCTCTATTTGACCTTGTTTTCCTTGCAAGGTGCTGGAAGCTCAAACTGCTGGTTTTAAAGGTGCTATTGTTTAAGCCCACAGACTATGTATTAATTAATTAATACATGAAATTAATATTATTACATATGTCATATTCAGTTTATTGATGTTTCTCTATTTGACCTTGTTTTCCTCTTTCAAGGTGCTGGAAGCTCAAACTGCTGGTTTTAAAGGTGCTATTGTTTACGATGATATCAACGAGGGTTTGTTTCCTATGACGGGCAAGACATGTAAGTGTAGGCATATTTCTGTTCTTCACAAGAGGAACTACAGTAGCAGTAGGTTACTTATGCTTTCAACGTTTTATCTGTAAGATGGGCCCACTTTTTGTTTTTGTTTTTTAATGAGTGGTAAATGAAGGGTCCCAGGGAGGTCCTTCGTGTGGTGAGTTTTAAACGTCCATCTACGATAAAATTCCTCTCAACAGGATTTGAATCAATACATCACCAGAATGGATTATTTGCATCGACCTGCATTTGTTGCATTCTTCTGTGATATGCAATCCAGCTGCCTGTAAAACTCTCAATGCAAACCCTTCGCTAAATGATGGTTCAGATATACCTTCTCTGCCATATGTTGGAGCATTGTTAGATTTATAAACCAAAATTCAAATGCAAATATTAAGCAAAATTATAGCAACATAAGCCAAATTGTGTGAGGTTGAAGTGGTGAGATAAATTTGCAGCTAGTAACGGTATTTAAATATCGCAGCCTTGCTGACTTGACATTGTAGAAATGAGTCAACATAAGCTATCGTCATAAACCGTAGAAAGATTTTGGTTCGGTTTTCGGTGTGATTGTCTGAAATAAGCGTAGAGAGTCTTGTGCATATTGACAATTAATGCTAGGGGCTCAAAAAGAGCAAAAAAAGAGTGGTTTTGAATAAGTGGTAATTATTATTTCAATTTGGAATCCCATCAGCAGTGCAAAATGTGGGGGAAAAGGCAGCTCAAAGGTTGAGAATCCAGGCACCTTATTATTAGGCAGGGTCATGACATTACCTCAAGGGAAACATAAACACAATAATACCATTGATCAGTATTGTATTAATACTGGGATATATTTCACTTGTGAAAGTAAAATTTTGGATGCAGTGTGTTTTCGTTGTGGCATCTGTGACATCACACATGTTTCATCTCAGGGTCACTTTCAGTACAAACTGTACCAATTTTATATGTCGTTATCTCGTGGTATGTACAAAGTGAATGCAAATTTCGTCGGGATGCTGAGAATATGTTACTCACAACGCAGTCATTATGAAGGTCTTGCAAGGATCCTGCAGTTGTGAAAATGCGAATAAAGAGTTGATGTTTTTTTTCCATGAATTAAGTGTCCTGTCCGTCTTTGTTACGTAGTAGCTCAATGATAGGCGTTAAAACTGGGGTTATAACAGCTTAAGGTTTTTTTCGTTTTTTTTTCCATGAAAATTAATTCTTTGAAAGACTTTTTTTTTAAAGAGTATTCTAAAGTTTTCTGATCTCTTGCTGTGTTTGTTTGCAGGGCTGTCCATAAAACAGAACAAAAATATATATTTATTTCCTTGTTAAATTTTGTAATATAGAAGACTGCTGAGATGGAATGGAAATACATGAACAATGTTTATCTGTTCTCTCTTACAGTAAAAGCAAAGTAAGAAGTGATTTGGTCAAAAACGTGTGTCACCTCATATTTTCTGCTTTGATAAAAAAAATAGAAGTATTTAGTCATCTGTGCACAGTTCATCAAAGCCCCATGTCAGGGGTTGTCAAGAGGCAGCGGACCTTCTCCAAAATTCCGACCCTCGGTTCATTTTCAATCAGGACGACCAAAAGACTTGTTCCACAATACTGTAAAATTCAGGCATGTGTACCCCTAAGGCCTTTACTTAGGCTTGAGTACCCAACTAGCCTACCACACACATTGCTAAATCTATTTGAGAGTTTTGTCTCTCCCTCCAATGAATATTATTCCTCTGGCCCTCATAGAAGATTAATTTTATTTTACTTGTTGGGGAGGGGGGGGGGCAAGGTATATTTTATACTTGTCCACATGTAAAAACCAAATAGGTTTGACCATTTTTCCAATCTGCACAACCAAAAAAAATCTTTGTAATAATGTTCTGCGTGTCATTTTGATTTCTCTTCCTTTCCATTCGTAGATGCCCAAGATGTTCTCATTCAGTCTGTTTTCGTGGCCGAAACGAGTGGACTCTCGCTCATGAACTTCGTATATGACGCTCCAGATAGGTACGTTACTTTGAAAACAAATATATCTTTTCAAGATTGGCTTTTCAGTGATGACTTTAGGCAGAGTTCCATTTTTGACCTCTTGTAGATCATGTACAAATCACTGCTATCAATCCAGGTATTTCTCTACCGCTACACACTCTTAGTTTCTTGAAACCCACATTAAACTCCATGAAACATCCTAGGCTCAATCAAATAAAGTGACTGAACTACTTAGTTTAAAACACGATTTACCATAAGGTCAGTTCCTCAAATGAAACACAATACCTAATAGGTAACACTTTTATGGCCATCAATAACATATGACACCTTTAACTGCATTTCAGATTTATCAAGGACAAATAGTATTGAAATGCCATCCAAGCTTTAAAGAAGCGTACCAGAGATTCAGCCTATTTTTAATGCTGATTATTTTCACAAACCAGAATAGCTATGGAAACAATTATCAGCAATGAAGTTTATCCTTTTTTTGTTGACTGTGTCATGTCAAGACTAAACTTCTGCCTAAAGTCGTCACCCATTAATTGAAGGCAAATAACTGCTACCCCGCATTAATGTGTTTTGTGGTATGTGGCCTCTTCAATCCAGTCCTTTGTCATCACTAATATCTCCTTTAAAAGATTATTCTTCATATTCTTCATATGTGTTATTATTCTAACCAGCAATCTTGATGTAACTTAATTCATGGTTAACCCTGACATACATGCATACATGTGCCATACCTTTCACTTCATAACATAAAGTTGAACAGCAGATGTTGGGTCTTTTTGTCCAAGAAAACCAATAGAAGATTGGTGGGAAAAGTTTTCTTCATATGTGTAGTTGAACCCAGAGCAGTCTTGATGTAACTTACCTCAACGGTTAACCCTGACAATTTGCATACATGTGCCATATGTATCACTTCATAACATAAAGTTGAACTGCAGTTGCCATGACTTTGCTCCAAGAAAGCCAGGAGACATGTTGGCTTCGAGAAATCCTCATGAATATGTAAATAAACGCAAACTGAATCGTTTTAAGGTATGTTCAAAACAGCTAACAATATTAAATGACCACTTTAGCAAAGGTATGTGTTTGTGTGTAGAATAAACTCATAGTAATTTTATATCTAATGAAAGCAACAGGTCAACATTCTGTCACTCCATGGGAAGCACAGATCACCCCCCCCCTGCCCCCTAGATCATGTTGTATTACCGACACATTACATCAATGTCCTTGTCAATATTGCAACTGACAAAGTGAATGTTCAGTTCCATGACATAAAGAATCAAAGTCCATGTTATTGAAGCATAAAGCTTAATAAACTCAGTAAATCCCTCAAGCCAATCTTGATACACTTTGATCAAACTTCTGTTATAGTCCAATATTACTCTACAGTCCTTCAGTATCTTATGCACCAGCAAACTCAACAGACCAAAATGTCGATTTCATGCATCTAAAGGTCAACTCAAAATTGATTGAAGTGTTCGAGTTTTAGTCAGATTTCATTGAGCTGCCCTACAGTTAATAGTTTAGGAAATGCAGTGTGATAATTTGGACAATGTAATCTGTTGCCGATTTAGTTGTCTTGTCTGATTTCTTACCCCTCCCCCACCCCCTTTCCCAACCCTCTGTCTCTCACCATCCCTGTTCTGGCTTTGCCCTTTAGCAGTAAAATGAAAATTGAGTCAATTAATTCATGCAGCGATTATGCAGATTTGGTGCCTTTGGGTCAAAAACTCATGACCCTTTATGACCCTTGTTGGCAGTATTAAGAACCTCCCTGTTTACTTTGACATGACTCAGCAGGAAAAAGAAAACATTCAGCAAGGTACTTTATTCAGACAGTAGTGGTAATGTCAGCCCTGTCAGCTGGGTGGGAGAGGGAGGGGGTGAGGGGGGGGGAGGAGAGGGTGATGATTTGGTTGAAATGTTAAACAATACAATCTAACATCAAGACCAATTGTTGGTTATAGGTGTTGAAAACCATTCTAACGTGTGGAAATCTATTTCTATACTGTTCATATTTGTACCATGGTCTGTGATGTGTATGACACATCTGCTGCTCTGTAGGTACTTCAGCTACATATGTCATTTCAGAATAGCCCCCTCTATTTGCCAAATTGCTTATTTTTCTTTCAGGTCTTGTGACCTATATGCTGAGTTTGCAATTAGAGAGGTTAAAAATCAGCTTTGCACTGTTTTTTATATTTTTGGTCCTTTCACTAATATTCCATTATGATGTTAAGTTCTTTATCTTTTAATAGTCAAAGTTCATAACAATGAAGAAAACAAGAAAAACAGAATTTTGACAGATTTAAAGTGTTAATTACACCTTTTCATTAAAAAGCCACATTAAAAAGAGAGTCTGGGTAATCAAGTACTTTGATTATAGATATTTAGCAAATAATTTTTTAATTTGTTAAAAAAGAAAGGAAGCTAGGAGTGTCTTAGTTTTTCCTAACTAGATGTTTTTGGCAAAATTGTCTGAAATTTGAGATGCAACTCAAAGACGCTCCCTATGAAGTGGAAAAAATTGCGACATTTTCTTACAGCAGGGGAACACAGAAACTATGCAATAGGTACAATGTTCTCAGGTTCAATTTCATCCTTCTGTTGTTACAGTGGATATTGCGTAAGTGAATTTTTGTTTTGAAAGAGTTCTTTGACAAACAATTTCCCAAGTTTAATATTTCCGAGGTATGTTTTTCTTTTTCAAGTTTCAATTGATACCAGTGACTACCAGTTCCTTTGGTTACAATGTCATTTTGAAGAGTCGGTTGTTGTGACAAGATTGAATCATACTTTAAAGGAACCTTCTTCATTGCATGTGGTCAACAAGTCTATATATATATAACCAAATCCAATCAAGTATTTTTCTCTCAAACTTTAGATCATGGAATAATTTAGTGTACACATTTTGTGTAGCTGTTTTGAAGACTGACTTTATCCTCTTATAAAAACACTATGTGGACGAGGTCAAAGGTCACTCAGATGCATATAGATGACGTGGTGTGCAATAAATTCTCCTTCGGTGGTGTTTTGGTCAAAAAAATAGAAAAAACCTGTTATACATCTGTACGCTATAGCTAGTTGACCATTTTACATGCGCATTCTTGCGATGAGTGACCGGATTAATTATTCCCTGCAGATAGCAGTTTTTCAATTTTCTTTGTAATGAAACCCTCATAGATTTCATTCACGAAATGAAAATTGTCATATTAGCGATGACATAGCTGAACCCAATGTCGTCCTAATGGTACCGTTAAATTTACAAGTATGTCATAAAAATATAAATTTTTGGGGAAAACTTACAAAAAGTTTCGCTTTTACTTTATTTGTCACAAATGAAACCTTGAAGTATCCTTGACAATGACCTTCATTGCAATGGGATCTCGGTATTGAATCTCATGAAAGAGAAAATGCAAGAATTGATTACAAAAAGCTGAGCTGCAGTTACTTATCATGATGTCAATTTAGCAGCTTATTGACAAATTTTGTATCACACATTCCTTTCGTTAAAAGACTGCCGGTTGAAATGGATTGTGTGGAAAATATGCAGATTAATAGTTAAATTTTCTCTAGCGGTTGTACCATTGTCCTTTTAAGGGGAAAAAAATAAGGGGTCTCTCCTGTAAGCCTTTCTGGGTTTTTTTTGTCCCATACAATCCCCCCACCACCCCCCCTCCCCATCCTGGGGCATTTGCTTTTCCCTATACCACATCAGGATGGTGTGTTGTCCGTATGAGCACTGTTGCAAATATCTACAGGTAAAAATCTGTTTCCAACTTCTCCTATGTTATGCAACCCTTTCTTTTTTTTAAACCAATTTAGTGTTTATTTGTGAACACTTCAAAGGTCAGTAGATGAAGCTTGTCTTAAAGTAGGAACTTAGTGTTCTATGTGAAGCCCTGCGAGCTGCCAGAGTGAATGCATTCCACTCAAACAGAACATGTTTGATTTGGGTTATTGTCAGATTACTTAGATTAGCAACTAAGAAGATATTGGAAGTCATTGTCTATAGTATTGTCATTCCTTGGTGACTAAGTGACAATAACTTATCCAACCAGCTGTCTGTTAGCATTGATAGATTGCTTTACTCCCCCCCCCCACACACCCAGCCCCCCCCCCCCCTTATGTATAAGGTTTGTTGACTGTATGTGTCCTGCAGCTGTTTTAGAGTAGGAATCAACATTTTTCCTTAGTTTCCTACGGAGACGTCAAACATTATCACCAATGAGGAGTGGCTTTTGCAATTTGAATTATTTACTAAGCAATTCTCTCGTAGGGCAAGGCAAATAGACTCAAACAGGGACAGTATACACAAAATTTAATTGGTTTGATGAAAGGCACAGGAAACTGTGGAGCTCTTCTAAAAACATGTTGATCATTTGAAAGGTGGCTCGGGAGTTTCTGTACAAAAATATTTTGGCATAGTTATATTAGAAGCATAGTCCAAGAAAAATGTTGAATTTGACAGAATTTGCACAGTCCGGAGGTTAAAGAGACTCGTACTAAATCTCGATTAAGGTAAAAGTCTTAGAACTTTGTATATCTTATCACCAGAGGAGCGAGAAATATTGCTAGGCAGTAAGAATGTGACTCTTCACTCATGATATGTCAATTGGTATTTTTTTTTTTTTTTTTAAATTTCACAACTTTTGTAATGAAGTTATGAAGTTTAGGCCTACTACTACCTATTTACAATATCATAACATAAAGAGTGAAAATATTGAAGAAAACAAAAGAAAAAAAAATCACTGTGCCTTTATAACAACAACACACCTGCTTGCAAGTTCACTTTTGACACAAAAACTCAACCTTTAACCAGCAATATGTGGCAAATGGCATGTTAGGAACTGTGTACAAGCTTCACCAGCCCAAAGGTGCTTCTAAGTTTTAAGCTCCTCAGATTTTTAGACCTAAAGTAAATTTACCCTCCAGATAAAACTCCCCTTCAGTGTCCATGCAGTTTATTTTTCTGTGATTTTTCAACCTTGTTTTGTGTGGTTACTGATCACACCCATTTTTTTTTACAGTTAAAATTTCATCAGACATTGAATGGAACAATAACATTCACACTCCCTTCTGCTGAGTCACCCTAATGACTGTCATCATTTTTCTGTGTATCACATGCACTGGTGTTCTAGAATTTTCTGGTTGTTCAGGTGTGTGATCTGACTCACTACACTATATTAGGGAGTTAAAACGTACAGTAGGACCTACTATACTCCCTCTATACTCCCTCTATAAATGGGTAAAAGCGCTATTGTATTGAAACAGGCGCCATACAAGGGGAATTGGAATTGGCAGTCTGAAGTGAATTTCTAACAATTGATGTGCATAACAATACCTGTGTGTAACAGGAGGTTTGAGGCTAACAATGGGGGCTAGTTTAGCATGGCAAGTTTGTTTTTTCTGAGCTAATTGAAAATTGCTCAAAACCTAGCTGTGTGCTGTAATATTAACAGCGGTCAGACCAATGTACCATGAAATACCTGTAAGATTGTCTGCTCTGGTATTCAACGTGGCTCATTGTTTGTGTGCAGTTGAAGTATTCACACTAAATATAGGGAATTTCTGTGTGCTCATTTCATCATTTCTGCACTGTCACTATAGATTTGAAAGTCACATGTCCACTGCAGGTGAGTGTGTTTCCCTGAAGCACAAGGAAGTGTTGTAAAGTAATCAATTCTTGTCAGTAGGTAGAATAATAATGTTGTAGTACACCCTGTTGATATAACCTCTTTGTACAGATCTGTCAATGTTATGACAAACAGCAGTCCCCCTCTGTGTACAGCTTTGTAAAAATGTAACCGCCCCCCCTCTCCCCTCTCCCCCGAGAGAAGATGATAATAACATTCAGTTTGCTCATAGAATCTGAAAGCTGCAAAAGTCATTTCTGTTCAAGTGGGAAAAAACAGCAGACTGCCTAGAAACAAAATTCCAACCCGAACACAAAACTTTAGAGAAATTGAACATATGTTGTTGTCACAAGTTTTTCACTTTAAAGTGCAGATGGATGCTGTATGTTGCAAATTGTGGTAGATACAGTTGCTATGAAAGTTTAGAGACAAGACCTACATGTGCAGTTACTTTAAGTATCTCCCGTTCTCCTCATGAATAAACCGTACATACTTTACCTTGTTTGTTATAAATGCAGAATCCTAGAACATAGAGGAAAATGACAAATTTGGAATTTAGTCAATACAATAATGATATTGCTTAGGATTCCATATTCTGGTATGAGTTGAATGTGGTGTTTTTTATCATTGGTTTGTATGTGACACACCCAGAGAGATCCATAAGTGCGGAACAACACCACCCCCCCCCCCCCCAAAAAAAATAGATCAGTTATGACAGCCTATTCAAGGTGGAGACAACAATTTCGTCAACGCAGAAAAGTGTTTGACCTCAATTCAATAAAGGGTACAGCACACAGTCACGGTGTATTAAAAGATTGGCCGATAACCCCACAGGAAATCTATTCACTGTAGTTGTAATTGACCTGGGTACTGAGTGAATGGAAATTGTCGTATGGTAAACAGGTATTGTTACTAGCCTGAATCACTGAAGGTCTCTCTATATGTTATTTAGCCTCATTTCATGGAAACACCAAAGCAATTCATATTCAAATTGATCTTACGTTCGTGTTCACCATACCCAGTTTGGACTTCCACTTCTACCAGATTGTCGAAAGTGACGTACTGTACATGTACAGAATTGAGCTGACTTGTAACAGTACCAATACGAGAATAATTCCCCATGCTATGAGTATGAGTACTAGGTGATATGCACAAGCGCTACACTACTGTCTGATATAGTTTCCTAAGTTTTCTGAGTACCAGAATGAGTACCAGAGTGAGTACATGTCTATGAGGATGAGTACAAGTACAGGCAACTACGGTACTGTACAATATGTGTACTGAGAGTAGTACAAGGATCTCACTATAACTACAGAATACCATAGCAATGAAAAATTTCAGGAAAATTGTCAAGTTATTGGCATCGTTGCCACATGCATAATAAATCCTGTAAACTATGTCTTGTATGTTTCTAAGTCTATCCCCTCCAATTTTTTTTGTTTTTTGTTTGTTTCGTGATATTGAGTTAAGTTATACATAGTAAAAAAAGTTTAGAGATCTGTAGGTGGTCTTCAATCAAGATTTTGGACTGGTAGCAGAAAGGTATAAATGTTTGACAAAATGGTGTTTCCTTTTCATGAAATGTTATGAAATGAGGCATTTTCATTTAAATAGAATTTTGCCATCGATCATACACCTGGTCAAAACCAATATATTTTGATATCACAAATAAGGGAGATCTGTCAAAACATATCCCTTGTTTAATTATCATGATCAAGTCTCTTGTAGGAAATCAGACATTGCTGTAATAACATATAAAAATAGTCAATGATCTCAGGGGTCTGATCCTGAGTCCGCGAGTGTCCAAACTACAATCTCAATCACCCTTGTAGGGTCAGGATCATTCCTGGAAGGGAGATCATGATTTTTGGGGGGGCCGATCTTGAGTACTTGAGTGTCCAAACTATGATCTTGATCCCCCTTGTGGGGTCAGACCCTCTCAAATTGTGAACAAGGGTTTAGTTTTGATACTTTTAGTTAATCTTACAAATGGTTAAATATGAATGAATGTGCTTCAATTAATAATATACTGCCACTGTCACATTAAAGGAGAATTTACCTTAACTTGAATGTTCATCAGTCATCGCCTACTCAAAACTCAACGTCTGTAGGAAGTCTGTGTCAATAAAGTGCCAATTACAAGGGTCAATTGTTACTACCAAGTGTGTAAGACATTCCAACCAACCTTTTCTGTCCATACGGGTGGGAGATTGCATCAGTGTTTACTTCCTCCAGATGTCTTTTGGAAGGCCAGTTCACAAGTGGTCTAGGTAAACAACAACTTTAAGTAACCAGAACTAAAGGAGGAGGCATGAAACCAGATCATTTTAGAGCTTATATTTTGTGTTAAAGTTGAAACAAACCTAATCATCTTCATTGGTTCTATATACAGATGACTGTGTTGAACAACTTACCCAAAACAGCTAAGCAAGATCTTATTCCTTTAGGATATAATATACCACCCACATAAATGTTCCTTCACACACAAGGCTAAAGACTTGATCAAGTCTAAATATGACATCATCGCACCACATGTATGCCCCTTTCAAGTATTACACTTTATGTAATGACGTTTATGTTCTGTAATTTAGCGATAAGTTTTGCAAAATGCCGCAACTAAAATATTGAAGTTCGTAACATTAATGAGTGACTCATAAAATGGCATCGGTTTCAGTGTCACATCTGTTATTGAAACCAGGTTGTATGACAGACAGACAGAATAGGTCACACCTCCTGACTTTGTACA
Source organism: Apostichopus japonicus (assembly GCF_037975245.1). Taxonomy (NCBI): domain Eukaryota; kingdom Metazoa; phylum Echinodermata; class Holothuroidea; order Aspidochirotida; family Stichopodidae; genus Apostichopus; species Apostichopus japonicus. The sequence continues at coordinate 16,218,781 of NC_092570.1, forward strand.
ATACAGCCTGCTTTGGTGTTTTATGGTTTGGTGGATACTAAACCCAAAGTTTGGTGCAAAGACCTTGTAATTTGTGAATGGCTTTTACCAGTTAACAATGGGTGCAGGGTGTTATATATAAAATGAATATGAGGTAAGCATTTATCTCAGCTAGTTCACCCAACACGTGGTAAACATGACATGCCTACTATAGTAAGTGACTGCATATATTGTTGAGTACTAATACACACTGTGCACTGTATTCGTATGTAGATCACTCCTCATTAACCTTTGAACAAGATTCTATGTCTGTTCCCGTTTGAAAGGGGAATTGTGATACTTTGCCTGAGGTAACACTGTCTGAACGAAATGAGCACAGTGTCTCAGTCTCAATGTAAGGGGACTGGAGGGGGTACGGGGGGGTATGGGGGGTGGTTGAGAGTGGATCAAGTTGTTTGGGGTCTTGTTTGCTCAGCTGGTTATATCAGTGGATGACATAACTTCTTGAAAAACACATGTCTGCATGATACTACGAACACTGTGTTTGGTATGTTTGACTATATAGTTGCACATGTGGCGGGGTCCATTTTAATGCTCAATGTGAAGTACTTTACCAAGCTCGGTAGATGTTGTAGTGAACACTGTACCGGAGTTTCTGTATGAGCCACATTATAATTCAGTGGGCCGATTATGCCCAGCTTCACCATTCTAAGTAGATATCAACTCAAACAAATGTGTTTTCAACAGTAATATATATATACGTTCCCTCATACTATAGGGTGGAAGATCAAATCTTTCATTTATCAACAAACAAGATATGTACAGTACGTATGTAGGACAGGAACGTCAGCATTGTCACAAAGAAAAACGTCTTGTTTAGGAACCATACATGTCAATTTATTGTGATGCCCCTCCATCCCCTGCATCCCTCCCCACCCAGCCCCCTGCTGCCCCTTCCTTGTCATGATAAAATACTGTACAGTTCAAGCATTTGCCCATTCGTTTGGGATAGCATAATTTCCTCTTCAAATGAGGGATATTCCCCAAGGGTCTGCCTCCATGGTGGTTCATTTGAATATAGATATAAACTGTATTATCTAAAGTTAAAACATCCATCACAATGAAGGCACCTTAGTGGCAACGAAGGTGCTTTCCTTCACCTTAGTTGTTTTCTAACACTGCAATGTGCATATTTTGGGATGAATGTAGAAGAGTTGCGTAGCTGTGCTGCAGTTTTATTGCAAAGTTCATTCAATGAATAATTCATTCCTTTTGTAAACTTGTTCTCTTAACTCACGAGTGCGTTTCATATTACGCTGCCAGATTAAGCAGTTGAATAATATCCGCACAGCTGTTGGTAACCAAACTGTGTACAAGGGTTTTCAAATTTAAACACCAGCTTCCCATATATGTGACATATATACGTAAATTTAATAAGTGTAACTTAAAACTCCTACAAGGGAATAATTTGGAAATTTGACCATGCTTAATGTTTTAATAACAGATTTTTATGAGTCCTGTTAAAGCAGATTTTGTTGGTCTGTTTTGAAAAGCAACGCATGCACGTGAGGGATGTACTATGGTACAGTAGATTCCTGTGCGTACATGACCGAAGCACAAGAAGTCTCTTCTGTTGCAATATTTAACAAAGTCAACGACCAACAGAAAACTGACCGAGAAATTATAAAGAAACCAGAAACAAAAATGTTTGTCCAAAACAGGATATGAACCAGTGACCTTGGGGTTAGAGGCACTGCGTGTGCTCTACCAGGTAACGTGGAACCAGAGATCATGCCCCAATTTGATTTAGTACAACCCAGAAAACAGTGCCAGAGGAGGGATTCCAAGAGAAATATGATAAAAATGTTAATGATTTATAATCGGAATTAGAGTTGTTTTATACCACTTTTATAGTGCTCTCCCCTGCCCCCCCCCCCCCCCCGCCCTCGTGAATACCCTTAGGTCGTTCATTCGCCTGTGCTAAATTCCACCGAGCAAGGTGCATTTGGTTGGGTTCATGTTAACAGGATGTACTAACCGTACTTAAAAGGGGGACATGAACCCAACCATCATCTATATCTTAGATACTTTATGTGACAGAGGTCTTTGTGAAGAGCAATTCTTCCAGACAGTTAAGAAAACTCTTGCTCCATTCTGCAGATATCCCAGTTTCAAAGTCGTGACTGGGAGCTGTGGTATAGGTAATCTTTGATGTCATAGTGCCAGCTACTGTACGATCTAAAACCTTTCACTTTCCGTTCGGTTTTCTTTTCATAGTCTAAAGGCGGAATTTTAACAGTGCTGTTCGCTCAAAGCAGTACTATCATTAGATTAATAGTATGTAAGGAGCTTTGATATTAATAGATGCAGCATAACTGAAAAATGAAGAACATGTGGCTTGATGATGTCACATTTAGACTTGCTCAAGTCTTCTGCCTAATGTGTGAAGGAAGATTAAATCATGTGATAGCTCCAGAATGGAATAAGATCTTTCTAGGCTGTAAGGGGAAGTTATTTCATGACAGTTATCTATCACATAGATAAAAAAAGATGGTTTGGTTGTTGCGCCTCTGTTAAATCCTGAGAAGGATCGTTCAGTGTACGTTGGAGAAGTGCAGTAGGGTCAAGAATGTTAAGTTTTGAAATGCAACCTGCAACTACTTAATGCAATATTAAGTCTCTTGTGTGTCACCATAAGTGTTGAGTACTACTCTTACGTAGCCGGTTTTGTTCGCCACGTCGAGTGTAAGTGTTAATATTTTCCTTTACAATAATGGAGAACGATTTCTCTTTCATATTCCTACGCATGGTTGTCGAGTGGTTTAAATTTACTCTATTGTTCGACTATCAGTCGTGAAAAGAGGGAGCAGCTTTCGGTTAACTTACAGTAGCTGCATGTGCTTCAAATTCAAATGTGCTGTCAGCTTCTGGTGTTACATAATTACTGGATCACAGGTCGATGAGTGAAAACGCAAGCAAGTAACGTAACAAAGGAGATTTTGGATCTTGGAAATGAAAACTAAGTTATGAATCTGGCCCCGGTCAAAGAAAGTTTTTATTGAGAAAAGTCTTCTTAGTTATTGGCTAGTGCAGATTTGATCTTTTTGAGCAAATATAAACAGTTGCTCGAAATCGATAAGAAAGAAAATGGCACTGATTATGCTCAAGTTTTTCATATAAAATACTATCTACCTTATCTTTAGATGTGATATATATTCGAATACATTATGGTATTCCTTGCCAAAGGCAATGGGAATCCATGCTATGGTGATGGTACGTGTGTGCGTGCGTGCGGGTGTATGTGTGGGTGTTGGGCCACTTTAGTGATTAAATGAACTCTATTGTTTTTGTGTTTAGGTCAAAGGACAACAGAGGTGAACAGCTGAAACCTTTGAAGATGAGTTCTAATGGATTTCTGATTAAATGTTAACTTTGGTTCCAAGAGTTCCTTGTTGCTACGTTGACCATCATTTAACTAGTTAGCTAAATTTATCCATCGAGACTAGAGTCAGGTGATCGATCATGTGATACTTTATCCAGGAAATTCAGGGACTAGATATTGATATTAATGTCATCAACATCAACCACATGTCGGCATCAAGGGTTATAGTTTACCGTGTACACTGTACAGTATGTTTAAAGGGAGGGTGGGAATTTTGAGGGCATCACAGTGTTCTAGGTAGTGGTTCTATATTTCAACGATAAATGCACTGTAAGTAAGGCTCTTTTTGTTGTCCAATTTAACTAATCCAGTGCCAAAAGAAATGCTCACGTGAATGACAGGCTATGACATTGATTGAACAATCTGTGGTGCCTTCAGCTTTTGTAAACGTTTAGTGCTCACTGTAAAGTTGTTTCTAAGAATGGAAGAACAAACAGGTTAAATTGACATTCAGTATTAACGTCCTTTCTACAAATAGGGGTATATCGGGTACATTTCATGGAAATACTACTTTGAATCTGGGGAGGGACTGTCCCCAGAATAAGCCTGGGACATCTGATCACCTTAGTTAGAACAAAGGGCATTCTGCATGTATATATTGTATCATTATGACTATTATCGTACTTAGAGAATTCCCGATACTGAGATATCATATCGAGAACTCTCATTATTTTAATGCCAGCAATGCCAATGATTCTAGCTGTAGCTTTAATTTCATAAAATTTCATCTGTATTATTTTGCGTGCACATCATTTTCTAATCATACAAAATTATGTTTTGATATCAATGTGCATACTGTAGTTGCTAAATAGAAAGTAGCATTTTATGTACAGGAAATATGGAATTGTGATTCTGAAATTATTGAACTGATTTTGGTCACGAATTGTTGACTGAACACAAGATGTAGCTTTGATACCATGTGACTCAATGCACTTTACTACTGCATATTCATCTGGAGTGGTGACACAAATAAACTTTGCAGATTAAAATATTCTGTAGGTTTTTCCCACTGGCCCTTGGCATGTCAAAGTTGTTCCCTCTTCAACTTAGATTTCCAACTACTATCTACTGTATGTACAGTATATCCTTGACCTTTGAACTCTCATGGTACAGTAGGTAACAGATAGGTAACAGTGTGGCCTGACATTACAGATGGTGTTGACTATATAGAACCAGGATGTCAATTTATTTTATTAATAGACCGACTCTTATTTGTTAACAGACGGTTTTATTTCCTTAAGAGATAATCATCTCCCAGATGTAGGATTGAGAAGAGACAGTTGATTGTTTGCGGTTCAGCTTTAGAGTCGTAAATGTTTACTGGCTTTAATAGCTCTTTACCCTGTAAGTAACTTGTCCTCGTAGACTAATACTGTACTAATAGACAGAAGATGAAGTCCTAGCGAGCAGGAATCCGGGAGACGGACACAAGGAAAAGTTTTGTCTGTCTCTTTCTATGGCCGGGCGGCTTTCTATAGCCAGGCGACCCGGAATTCCTGACAGGTCTCACCTCATTGCATTTAACTGGCAGAGACTTACACACGTGTACAGTTGTGTTAAATAGCCTAAGTGTGCAGTATAGTACTGTACATCTCAGAACATCAACCATAATGTGGGTTTCCATTGTAGTTTGCTATGGAATTTAAAACCTATTTGCAACTACACTACTTTTGTAACTGCCACTTTTTATAAACATTTTATTGGATGTAGCTATAATATCAAACTGATATATACATATACATACATACATGCACACATACACAGACATGTTATGATATAAATACACAAATGTTATATAAGTTTCATAAACCTCGTACTGGGCAAATCGAGTAACTAATTTTAGCACAATAGATCAGTTTGTTAAGCTACTTTCCAGTCAAATGCTTATAAAAAGTGGTAGTACTGTATATATGCACACTATATAGTAGAACTAATTAACGGTCTGTTGTGTCGTAACTGTTAGGAGACAGATTCATGCAAATCTTCCACTTACACACAAACACTTTCTTGCTGGCTCTTTCAATGATTAACGCAAGGGATCGCCTCTTTTGTACGTTTGACTGTCAGAGATTTATCATACTGTAGTTTATAATAGGATCTTGATCTGGAAACCATTTATGCAGGTTTGCATCACTATTTGGATGATACTTGTAAGACAACCAGAACTTTGCTGATAGTTACCCCAGAAAAACAATAGAAAGAATGTTGCAAACTACGTCCAATTGTGACTAGTATTTGGCTAGATCTGGGTTAATATTGCTGATCACGGTAGATTAAGCCCTAGCTTGCGATTTTTAATTGAAGTTGTTCAAATTTCACAAAATTTGTACAAATCAATTTTGCTCAAATTTCACAAAATGTGACAATTACGGTTTCCTTGGCTAATTACTATCTTTATAGGTGTTTGACCAATGTACAGTATAAACAGTTGAAAAACAAGGTTCTCTAAAAAGTAGAAATAATTGTGGGAAAACGGTAAACTAATCGCAGCTAGGAAATATTGTTAGCTGATCATTTTAGCATCTCTAGCAGTTTTGGGGTGTCATTATGTGAAAGGTCATGCTGATCTGCAGAAAATTTCAAAAAGGAATAATAAGAGATGAAGTGGCAATAGTATTAAGGTGACAGAAAGTTCCTTGTATGGTGTCATGTGCATAAATGGTTTCAAGATGACAAAAGATATTTGTCAGTCATTTTAATGATTCATAAAAAAGGAGCAACTTTGTATATTTGTACAGTAAATATGTTCCATGACTAAGCAACAATCAATAGAAAGCAGATATTGCAGAAATATAGTAGAGACAGCAGTTTTGGTCTTACAAGTCTTTGTCACTAGTGTTCAGAATCGCAATCCTAACTCCTCCTCCCCCCCCCTCCCCCTCCCCAATGGTCACTCATGTTATAACTCCAACAAACTTTTTACTCCCACCCTTCCGAGCATTTGTTCCTCTCTCTTAGACATTTCATTGCCTATTATTAGAACCCTCCTCTCTGTCTGGGAATAATTCATTGATCAGAGCTCTAGAAATTAATTCAAGCCCGGGAAAGCACTTTTGATAACTATTGAACAGACTTTTGCCGAATTTGGGGGGCAGTTTTAAGTCTGACTAAACCTTTAATAAATGAAACCAAATGGGTAGTGGCTTTGCAGACTGCAATTACAATAATTAACTCGGCAGTTTCATTTGAGATTTAAAGTGAATCAGTAGTTATTGCTACAAATGTATGTAAATGCTGTACTTGTATTGTGAACTTTTAAGACTTGTTTTCACAGCTTTTTGGAACTCTCCATGCATTGATGAATGTGATGGAATACATCACATGTAATTTAAGCAATTTTGCAAGACTGGTTAAGTTTCGACCATTCCTAATTTTAGATTATAGATTAGATAAACTTTATTAAACCACAAGGGTAATTGCATACTCGTATCAAACAGGATGTGAGATACAAACATTAATATATGAAAACCTAGCAAGTACAGTATCAAACAATTGTAAGAATATGAAAACATTTATAAGAGATAATTATTAGTATCATTTCATAGCCAGTAATTGATCAAATATCAACTTAAAATAGCTTATTTAATAAAGCACTCATCTAGCTAAATATTTGTACGAGTATAAATAACGACTCTTGTTCTTTAACAGTGCTCTAAGTGAAAGTTGCAAAAAGACTGTTTCACATGGGATATGCAGGATATGATGCTGCACGTTTAGTTTGAACAGGAAGTAACATTGGTCTCTTGTTGAACAGGGCAGAACACTTCCTGCTCATTATATTGTGTATCTAGATAAGGAAGAATTCAAATGCAGACTCTTTGCATAATAGTGAAGTGACATTAAAGAGTTACACTCTTATCTGGGTTATCATTTTTATTTTTTATTTTTTGATGATTGTCATCTTTAATGAGGGTAGTCCTGCTCAGTGCAGAAGCACTGCTTTCCACAGGAGCCCGTACCGTACTCAACAGATATTCGGATTGTGAGGTACTGTACAATAGGCCATGTTTGACCTGGAGATTAATATTTTTCAGTTTTCCGAAAGCAAAAACGATGAAGTCACTCTTATCGACCTTGCAAAATTGTGAGAGGGACCGCGGATTGTTAAGTCGGCAATGACTATAAGGCGGATTGCAAAGTCGGTAATTACTATTACGGTTAGATTCATCCAACACGGCAGTAAACAGACACGTTGCACACTCAAAGCCGATGCCAAGGTGAATTAATAAGGTCATGCATCTGGAGTCTATGCATGCTAAGTTCTTCAATACCAACCTCATGACCCTTCGGGAGCACATTTCCATACTGTCGATTTGATCATTGTTGAGACTGCACAATGTGAACTCTCCTGGCTGGGTCTTAAACTTGAGCATGTACTGAAGAATAGTTGATCTTGCATATCCAGTCCCAACCTACCAGTTACCAATGACTTTGAATTTGAATTTATTGTCCACAATCGGAAATTCGGCTTACACAGGTCGTAAACGAAAGAGGAAAAAAAAATAGCAATAGTTTAAGTCAATAAACTGCGATACACATGCAATAATACAACAAATATACAGCAAGTCCTACAAATAAGAAACTTAATCTTCTCACTTTTGAATTAAATATATGAATAGAGTTAGGCACAAATGAGTATTTGAAGTATCTGAGTATCTTTGGGCAATTTATCGAACCGTGCCAACATGAAGGCAAGGAAAAGGAGGTAACAATTGTGCGATGTCTGATCCTGAGTAAAAGAGTTTTCATACAGTTTCCAAGGATAATTGGCATTTTGGTATCAGTTCCCCTCGCCCCCCCCCCTTGATTCCTCAGATATGAACACCCCCGGCTTTAAAGGAAGCTTTGCAAAGGTCAAACTATAGAAATTGTAGCCTCAGGGTTGGGTTTCGAAGACTTCGCCTGTGAAAGTAAAGAGGAAGTTTCAGATGACTGAAATACAAGTTTCCAATTGATGAAACAAAAGCCGTTCTAGGCTTAAATGGAGACATGTGATAGTGTTCTGTGGAAGTATTCATAACTGTGGTCTACCCGAAATATCAGGGAAAAGTTTCACTTACCAACAGGTGGTGGAATCCCTCCTAAGTCATTCAGGAGGGGGGGGGGGGGTGGTAACTTCAAAACAGTTTCAAAATTAAGTTTCTTAAGCAATAGCAGTTCAACTATATTTAAGGGTGTAGGAAGTACACTTTTACACAGCATGCATTTCAGCTGCCCTGTTGTTGACTTTCAAATAAAGACACTGTTCCAAACACATTGGTCGTATCATTATTATCATGCGGCATGAACGTTGAATCTCAGTAAGCGAATGGGTTCGTTCCATCGAGGACACTCCCCCCCCCCCTTGGACACCCAGGTCAGTGTTACGACCCACAATCTCTGGTGCACTCATGCCTCCTTTGTCATGCCCTCTCTGTCGATTAAAGCACCCTTCCTTTCCTCCCTACCCGTTCCTTCCCTTGGTTATATACTAGCCTACTGTATAATTGACTCGCATGATTTTGCTTCAAAAGTGAAATAAATGTCAACACAGCCGTTAGGGTGATGTGAATGTAATATTACGCCTAAAACTCTCTTAAATCTTTGACCCTGTCACTCTACTCATGTGCCTATTTCAACCTACCGGGGCCTACAAAATGAGTCACATATTGTAGCACCGTGTCCTCCCCCCCCCAGCCATGCACACTTTCTGTTATTTTTAAATCTACCATAATTTATGAGCTCTATTTACCCAACCCCTGCCCACCACCAGTCACCCAGATTTCTTTGCTCGTGCTACCATTGGATACGCGAACATCTAGTGTAGTCTCACAATTTATCCACCATTCTGAAGATCTATGATGAAAAAGAACCCCCCCTTCCCGCCTCAACCTTCACTATATCATTTCATTTTACCATTTTACAGTGATTGTCATTCATGTTGCCAAGGGCATTTCCTCCCACGCTGTAGCCACTCTACTTGTCTGTGTTTGGAATTTCTTTTCATGCTAGTGGTCCACACTTTATACCTTTCTAGTGGTTATGGAAAAACCTAAGGGGAAAACCTGACTATCTGGTTGACTGCATTTACCAAGAAAAAAAGAAGTGTATCAATAACTCCCATTGTTTACTTTTTTTCAGTAAACGAAATGAATGCCATATTTTTATCTTAGTCACAGTTCATATTCCAGACAGGTTTATGCAGGTAATACCCAATCCGTGAAGTGTCGGCTGGGAACCAGACTATTGACACATACATAAACACATAAATACACACACACGCATAATATATACTGTACACAAAAGGACTATGCCTATCTTTGGCAACCTGTTATTTAATGAGAAAATGAATAATTATTGTAAAAGCCACTTTTCCTTTTTTGTTGATCCGATGTAGGCCAGGTGCAAATGACATGCATGCATGAAAAGACTTGATATATCAATATTTGTGCAAAGTGTCTAGATTTTAATTTCCAGTTGTCTAACATGCTGTCATGTATGCAGTTCAGCAACTGTACAGTCAATGGAAACAGTTGTTCCTGGCAGTTAACAAAGTGTCATTTCTGAAGATTATCTACTGTATTTCATTGGCCTCCCCCGCCCCCCACCCTGCACCCCCTTCTGGAAAGGGACGTACATAGTTATTCAAGTTTACATCATTCCTCAGTTACCTCTCTCCTAGACACATATTGGTCAATGTTTTTGCACTGTTGTCCCCTTGACCTCCTCTACAAGGTGGTAGCTATTCTTAATGGCTTTAGGGAACAGTGGTCCTTGAACAAGGTTTCAAGCTGCAGGAAGGGTCTTCTCACTTAGCTTGGACGGTGAGGATAACGATTTGAGAAGTGCATGTAGGCCGTTGGGACCTGCCACAGTAAAGACACACTTGCAGCATGGTCATTGCCTGTATATGTTATTCACCAAATAGAATTGACATGAATTGTGGTAACACTGTATGTCTTCTTTACCTTCTAAATTTTGGCCAATCCGGGCAATCGTTGCTGCCAAACTGTCCCTTAATACAAACTAGTTCTGTGGATATTGCGTGAATCAATATAATCTAACAGCTCGATGCCAAAACCTGTCATATTTTTGGGGAACTTCTACTGTACTTGTGACACAACAAACAAAGATGGTTCCATCTTGCAACATGCTTTATTCACCATTGAGGGTGCACATAACAATATATGCTACGCTCTTCAGGGTCATCGCCCTCTTCCTTCGATATCTACAGTATCATTCCGGAAGGTTGCAGACTTGCAGTACCATTCTTGTGTGAATTTTCAATCTACTTGAATCTTGATGTTGGTGAAGTACCTTGGGACTGGAATTCATTGGCTTGCATAGTGAGCTGTATGGGGATTTACTGTACAAATTTAGAGATTCTGTGTATCTCCTGCATTGCAGCCAGGCTTGCATGCATTGGGTGAGGTTTATACTGTATGTAATGTGAAAGTCCAAAACAATCCTGCCCAACAACTGGCAATGCTGAACATTGTTACAGGAAATTTATAAATGAGAGAAACTACAGTCAATTGCAAGAAAACTTTGTCTACGGTTAACATTCCCTAATTTTATACTAGTTAATTTGTGAATATTCCTTTGATATAATTTACTGAGATCATCTGGCCTTGCAAGGTTCAATGTGTGTATGTGTACAGTGTGTATTACTTCCTTATATAAGTGAGTATAGAATATATGCCTGTACATTGTTGTTGACCTTTGGTTGGTCTTAATGTGGAGGTACTTACTATCCTATATATATAAATATATATATATATATTCATGCTGTACATGTTTCCTTGTTCCTTGTCTCAAGTGGAAACAAACATGTGGGCATGCTGTTGACTTTGGCAGTGGAATTTAGGAACTTACGATACAGTAGCTGAAAAGCAAAACTGTAGGACGTCACAGCTCATACCTGCAAGAAATGTAAATAATTAGATAAAATCCAAAACAAATAGGGTAATGTACATACATACTTGTTGTTGAAAGGATGCCACTAGAGAATTGGGTTTATTGCTCATGTCTCTGTATATGGGTACTGTAAAGACTATAATACCGTCAATAAACTAATTAGAACTTTGTATGGAGGGATCGACCCCAATACCCGAGGTTTTCAGATATACTACGATCCATTCTCGCATCCACACCCCCCCCCCATATGCACCTACCAACACCCACCCACCCTCCATCCCATTACAACAAACCAACTACTGTACCATAGATCATTCAAAGAGTTGCAAAATGGAAATGAAACATTTTTCAAATTTCAGTGCACACATGGCACTAATATTTCCAGGTATTTCTAGCAAATTCTTTGACAAAGCACACAAAATCATGTGGAATGACATGCATTTCCTATTTATTTGTTCTTCTTCACATTAGAAGTTGTAGGCTAACTCTATGTAGGTGAAAATAACTTTGAAAAAAACAAAAAAAAAGGTTCAGCTTTTCACTGAAACATTGCAACCAACTCATTTCCTTCAAGGAAATATTGGTTCAGATTCTTTCCTGCTCTTGTTGAGAGTTTAAACAAGCAGGTTTGGTACAGTTCAATTTGATCTTATCTCTGATTACTTCCTTCTTATGGTTTCCCTATGTACAATTACCCTTATCCACCTATCACATTTCTGCATATTTAAGCTTGTACCCAGTTGTATAAGATAACACACCCCAAGAGTTTCAAAGGGCAACTCTTGTGGACATGTAAAGTCTCTGTGTTTTTTAGGTAAATGTTACGCTCTGATAAACCTGGTATCTCTTTCCATTTAACAAATAACACAGTACACTACTGGATGTATATATGCATACTGTATATAAGACCAGGAAGGTTGAACTAGCATTTGTTACTGACCAGTAACAGACCAGTAACAAATGCTACTTAATGCTAGTTTACAGAGTAAACAACTTGAAGGAAGGCATGGCAGGCACTAATTGACCACTTTTTAAACCATGGGATCTAGCAACTTGAAGGTATGCTGTATTGGTCCCAAATATGCTAGATATTCAAATATGGTCACCTTTGGTCAGATTCTTAAACTGTTTTTATTACAACCTTTGAGGAAATATTCATCACTGGGACATGCAGACATCGTGTGTGTTCCTTAAAAAAATCTGAGAACAATTTGGAGAGTAAACACCCCCAGGAAAGTACTTTTCGAAAACTTCTAGTGCTCAATTATAGCGTGCTATAACTTGGGGCCTATACTGACTACCTTTAAGGCTGTATATTCAAGAAGTTGCAACTACTTTGGGGAGTGAAGAATTTCTTCTCATTTTCTCATCTTAAATAACTGCATATTGCACTGTGTGCATACATGAATATTACATGATTTTTACATCTACAGAAACTACCATACTCGTCTTTGCACTTAAGTGTAATTTATTTGGCCATTTTCTGTAGTACTTGGCTATCGAATGGCATCTCGATTATTTCCCTCGGTAAAGGTGGCATTTTTTCACTCGGGGATTTTAATTCAAACATCACAGAAGAGAAAGCAAAGAAAGAAATATGGCACATGTATGCAGATTCACGTTTATTCCGAATTAAACGTTTACACAATTGAAAGTCCTCTTCTGTCTCTTCCCTCTCTCCTTCTCCCTCCCCCCATCCCTCTTCTTCACGCCCCTCCCTAACCCCTCTCTTTCCCTCCCTCTTCACTGTCCCCTTCCACCTCTTTGTTTCCTCACCCCATCTCCCTACCTCCTCCCCTTCATTTCCTCCATCCATCTCACCCATCTCCTCTCCACCCAAGCATGTATACCATACAACATGTCATTAAAGGATTTGATTGTGTAATTCTTGTATATATATATATCTTGAAATTTATTGAAAACATTACCCTGTAAGTTGTAAAGAAAACTACTGACCTAAGCTTGCACAAGATCAGTTTAACCGGATTAGTTAAATAGAAGTTGTGGTAAAATAGCACTATACCCTCTAGTGTGAGCAGTGGAGTAACTGGTCAAACACAATACATTATGTCAAGTATTTTATGGTTGAGAACATTAGGATTCTAAAGATATGAGTATTTCATAATAGGTACTGTACTGCAGTGCACTACACCCATTCATTTTAAAAGATTTAATATCCCTCTCTCAGTTTTGAACGTTAGTTATTGATCGATCGCCTGTGCCTAGTTAGATCACACTTTCTAAATTTTTTTTGTTTTTGACTAAATGTCAGTAATTATTGCAAGAAACAGTATAGCTATGATTATTATTATTATGATAATTCCATATTTGTGGGTTTTATTCCTTGGGGTATTGCTTCTGTGACCACTATGTTTTGCCTTTTCTATGTATTAACACAGGAGCATTCTTACTTTGACTCGAGACATTTCTCTGCCCTGGGGTTACTACTTATATCCTTTCATTACTGTTATTACAACTTGCCTCATCTTCTCCTGCTTTTATGGGGTAAGTCATGTGATTAATCATGTGACATGATTTCTCAGGACCATGGGGACACAGTGCATGAGCATTTGCCTTATCTCAAACAAAAGAAATTTAAAAAAATTTCTACCATTTCTGGAATCTTTGATGTCTGACTCTTGTTCAAAAGACAAATTGAAAAATGGCTTTGACCATGAACAGAGGCAAATAAGATTTAGATTTTGGAAATGGAGAAATTCGCTGAAAACTTTCTCACAATTGTTGACCTAATTTGTATGTTAGGTCTTTTTGACAAATTTTTGCAATGAATGTAATTCATTCTTTCAATGATAATGAACATGGTTTCATTCACTAAGCCCCTCATAAAACCTGAGAAACTCATGACCTTATAAAGAGCTAATTTCCCTCCTAAAGACAGTCCTGGCTTGAAGAAGAATCAAAGCAGAGGGAATGTTGCATATATCTGAAAAGTTTCAAAACTATGATATCCAGAAATAATGTCTTAATAAATTGATGCAAATTCATGCAAATGCATTTATAGTTAAAGTTCTCTGTGCTCACGGCCCTCTGAAATCTCTTATCGATAAAGACCAGTCTAAAAAGAGACTTGTCAATATTGTGTGATATCTTATTCAGTAATCAATACAAATGACGAAAATTTCAAATCAAAGTCTAAAAAAATGACAAACTTTTGATATCAGGAAAACAAAAATGTCCCTGTTTGAAATTCTCTTCAAGTTATTAACAGATTGCGCTGTCTTTGGGGTATGGTAAATTAACTGTTTTTTAAATGAATGAATTTGTTTACGATTTCGCTTCGATTTCTTTTTAAGACATTCCGTCCTTTTTCTCCTCTTTTTTTGTTTTTTTGAATGTCGTGTAGGTTTACGATAACATTGGTGCCAAACAGCTTGCCTTTACCATATCTCATCTATTTCTATACATTCCTATCTGTGATCATATTGTGCCTGCTATTACCTGCTATATTTGGGGTAAGTGTCACCCTAACAGACTTTATGTCTTCCTTTCGATCGTACCGATTTGTCGCAAGGGATCTGTTAAGAGAGTAGTAGTAGTATAGTCTATCCATACACTCGACACACGAAAGAGAAATTAGATACATTCTTAGCGCATTCTGGCGACGATTTCTGTTCAATTCCTCGAAGCCTGCTGTTTCTCGAGAAACGTTCGATCAAAGGTTTAGAATACGTTTTGCACCGAAAGTTGAAGTTGAAGTAAACAAGTGTGATGTCATTGATGCATAGCCATGAAAAAGAAAAAAATGTTTTCGTTGTCATGAAAATTTAAGCCAGTTATCTACTTTAAAAGTGTAAGCATTGATCAGAATATGAAAACACTTATTTTGATTTTTATCTCATTTGAGCTCAACAGCGTTCACTATTCCACTAAGTGAAAGTTAAATTTGGGCCTCTGTTTGATTTAAGTTCCTAACAGTATATTGTAAAATAAAGGGGTTGGGGGGGGGGAGGGAATTGTAGGGTTGCATCATTGTGTATCTATGTAGATCATCACATCACACATGGTTACTTACAAAATATGACAGCTTGAACCAGCAATATATAAGGAAACCTGCTTAGAGGTACCAAGTTACCGTACATTTACGATAAACTTTTACAGGCCAAAAATAAAATTTAGAAAAAAGTTTAGGTGGCCTCTTGAAAAAATGTCAAAATTCCAAGCCAGGAGATGTTTCTGAATTTTTTTAATTTCTGAGTATCTAGGTGAGAATCTTCTAATTAATAGCAATTTGTAGGAATCATTGGAAATGTATCATTGATGTCCTCCCCTTCTCCCCTTCCAATTCTTCGACATGTAGGAAAGGCAAGTTTATAGTTTGGCGCTTCTTCCAAATATCTTCTTTCAAGATATCTTCCAAAATTCCCAGCAATTGATTCATTTTCCTTTTTGTTTGCCAATCTATGAACTTTAGACTTTTTTTTTTCTCGCAGCATATACTATATTTAGTTTCCTTTCTCAACCTCATTTAGTTATATAATTAATTCAACCAAAATAATTCAGAAAATGTTTGTATCATAATTTAACTAGATACTATACTGTACAAGTTAAAGAGTATTGTCGGGCTCTTTCAAATGATTAACCTTTCTTTGAGTTCTTCCCCCCCCCCCTTCTTTTTCTTGTCTTGAGACCAAAAGCCTATGAACCAGGGTCATTTTTCCTAGAAAATGCAGTTCATGGTCCCAAAAATTGTTCAAAGAGTCATCAGTTTTAGTCCAAAGTTTTTTGCATGCTTAAAATTTTTAGAAAATTTACAAAAGTTCCCTTCTGGAAGGATTGGCCCTTCCAAGTTAATCTCAGACCATTTTTTCACGACAAAATTGAATTTTTGGTTCGGAGTTTGCCACTACCGTTTGGTTTCGAATTGCATTCTTTCGGGGGGAATTACTAAATCTCCATTCGTTCCCTCCGCAGATTGCAAAATTCATTCGAGATAGAAGGAGACTTAGGCGGATACGCCTTTCCAAGGATCATTTGAAGAAACTGCCAATTATCAAATTCAAAAAAGGTTAGTAGTAAATTCTTGACACTTAGAGGAGCTTTAAAACATTAAATCGATTGAAATAAGTTTCATGGATCGTATAGATGACATAGGTTCGAGTCGGGTCGATCCATATCGACC
The DNA here is from genome assembly GCF_037975245.1 of Apostichopus japonicus. Classification (NCBI taxonomy): domain Eukaryota; kingdom Metazoa; phylum Echinodermata; class Holothuroidea; order Aspidochirotida; family Stichopodidae; genus Apostichopus; species Apostichopus japonicus. Next base: position 16,235,238 of record NC_092570.1, read on the forward strand.
GTTATCTTTTATTTGCATATTAAATTCTGGACAGAACGTTGTTATCACCCGTCAAGTCATTGTCAGTAAGTGCCAGCTGGTTGCACCCTTTTGGGTGAAGGAGTTCACATTCTGGAGGGGAACCAGGTACAAAGTACCTTAGGTGTAAAGCTATATGTTGTTAAAAATTGCACCGTTTATGGTTCGAGAATGATTTGATTTTAAATGCAAAAAAACTGTCATTGGTTTCCAGGTGAGGAGAGATATGACGTTTGCGCTATATGCTTAGACGAGTACGAGGAAGGGCACAAACTCCGAGTACTGCCATGTAACCATGGTGAGTTAATTTTGTCCATCCCAATGGAACGCTTAAAGGCCTCACTCACTAGATATGACAATGTTCTGAAACATGATGTGTGGTGATATTCTAAGTGATTTGTATAGATTTCAATTTTTCATAACGATTCTGTGGATAAGTGGATGATGCAGGGATGATGTGGTCAGGAATACTTGAGTGTTGGGCGGATTTGTGCGGTAGTGTGATCCAAGTCCTGGGGGAGGGGTCTCTGGGGTGGGGCATCCCCTTTCCCTTTGGAAAAGTTTTGCCTCTTCTGGTACTAACTTCTGTGCCATCGAAAAATGTGCCTGGCAGATATGGTTAAAATACTGTTTGTGATGGGGGGCATTCAGAAGTGCTGGGCGCAGCCGCCCGGCGTGACCACATCCCTGGCTGTTGTTAGTGTATGTTCATTGTTTCTGTAAAGTGATATCTACATGATTTCTTTCACATGATTTGTTTACACTAATATTAAACTTGACTTTACAAAACTATGTAACTTTAGATGATGTTTTTCAATGATCTCTTCTTCGCAAGTATACTGGTAATGTAGTACTAGGTAATATGTTCCGTGCTGTATTATAATCTCCACCTAACAACAATAAACATATATCTGCTTACCACATGAACACATCAGTCAAAAGTATCAATGTTATCCTGTTAACAGTTATATGATCTTTGAGACTATCATCACAGGGCAATTTTTTTGGGTTCAAATATGTTTTCCAGCCAGCAAAAACAATTTTGGGACCATGTAGGTACAAAATTTAATTGGGCCTAATTTTTTGGGAGGACCCAAAATATTAATATTGCAATAACTCTGCAATAAGTAGATTTGTGTCTATATTCCACATAGGAAGACATGAATGGCTTAAAACACTACATGTTTAAGCATCGTAAGCACTAAACGTGTGTAGCTTAAGACTTAAATAATATTGAATTATAGTGGAGTGTAACATTCAAATTCATCCTAATATGCTCTACAACAGAACATTTCGAGATGAACACTTTTTACCGATATCATCAGGGTTTACATCTATTTTGTGTTTTTTTTTTCTGGTAACCTGTTCTACGGTAAGGTCTAATAAACCCACGTGTGTTTGCTTAAACTATATTTCAGGTTCAAATATGTTAAACCCGAAAGTACTAACCGAGCAATAACATCTGCAGACTTTTAATCCTATCGGTGCTGGATATTTCCCTGTGGATTATCCAACAACAGCTTTCACAATCTGTGGTGAATTAATTAGTAATTGAAATTGAAATAGTTAATCACTATCTTACCATCTCCTATCTCTTTGGACTTAAATAACCATTTAAGGTTGTACAGGTCTCTGAAGTCTCCAAAGTTTCATTTTGAAATCCTGTTGAATATTCTATGAATATTCATTGCCATACCATTGTTTCACCTTACTAACACAGTTAGACATTTTTTGTTTTGTTTTTGCAAGTTCATCCAAAGAAAAACGCATAATTTCCATGAACAAGAAAATGTGTTTCTTTTACTTAAGTCCTTCCTTCACAAAGAAGAACAAGCCCTTTTGATGTTGGGAAGGAGGGGAATGACTACTTTGATATTTGTCAATGTCATAAATATTCATCTATGGTGTAAAACCTGACATTTGAATACTGAATATTCATGGCAACCATATAAAGCATTTACCTTTTGGAAAGTGTATATATCCATATTCATTTTCTGGGGACTGTATCACTTTCATTTTGCTGAAATGTCCTGTGGATGCTAATTTTAGCTTATAAATATGTTACTAGTATAACTCACACTTAGCAGGAAGCATATATATTACTATCAAAGATGGTTACATATTTTTGTCTGCTTGCAACTTTTAAAGAAGTTTTTTTATTTTTTTATTTTTGAGTTGTTTTAAAGTTATTAGGTTTTGCCCTAATCTGGCCCGGTGGCCTCTTTCTTATCCGAAGGAGATGGAAACCGAGTAATGAGTTAAGTTGACAGTTAGTCTAACCCTTCACTTCCTGACTTTTTGCATTTGAAGGAAATACTCTTGCACCAAATAACAGCTTGATTATCAGCATGGGATATGATTTAGTTGAAATTGATGAATGTATGCAATGAAATTATCATCAAAACCTTTTTTTTTTAAATGGACTTTACAACTGACTGCCATTTCCTGGGTAGATAGAATTTCTACATGCTGGCCTCTTTATGATGCATGCTTATGTGTACTGTAGATCATTTCCCCTAGATCACAAACATTCCATTTAAGTAGTAGAATACTTTTAAGCATCTTTAGACAGTTTTTGAATATCTTTGACTGAAATTCATTATATTGTACTGTAGCTTTGTCAACGTTTTTTGAGGTGTTTTTCTTCAGAATTAGTAGATTTTGAAGGTGGTAGTGGCCCAAATTGCAGCTGTACTGCTAAGAAATATCACGTTTTGCAGGTTTAGTAGTCAGGAATATTTATGCTTCGAGGGGAAAGAGGTAAATGTTGTGGGTCGTAAAATGTCAAAAGTTGTCATTTTTATGGGTTTCTCGATCATGTGCTTTCACTGCCTAGTAAATTCCTAAAGTTCCTAAATCTAGAACACTTATTGATTCGCATTCTGCACAGTGCTAGTTAGTAATAACCTATAAATATCAAGGTGTTTCCGCATGATGCATGGACTCCAAATTCAGGCAGTTTACTGGTTAAATGCCGGTGGAATTTTGCTGTTTGCCAGTAGGATTAAATAGTAAATGGCAGCGGTCCTATTGCTCAGCAATGTTGCCAGTTTCTTATGAGGGGAATTGGACAGACCAGTTTTATTCTTTCACCTCCGGCTAATCCATGAGTTCAAAGAACGTGGCGAGATTTGATGAGAGGAATTGGACCGACCAGTTTTATTTTTCACGTTGGCTAATCCGTCAGTTTGAGGAATGCTGCGAGGTTTGGTCCAGTACTTCTTTAATCGTTTGAAAAATGAAATAAAACGAAAGTAATTATTTATGGAAGATTAAATCTTAATAGGGAAATAGATAGAGTTGGACCACTAAATAGATGAATATAATAATACTCAAAGTATGCCATTAACAACAAAGAAGTCATTTTCATTTTCAATTTTAATTCTCTAACAAACAGTAGCAGGAAGCCAGAACATTTTTGTTTAGTCTCGTATCGGCTTCCGTAACCACTCGTTTTGAATCCGGATAATGGCCTGTTTTTAAAAAAAAAAAATGCAGTCTGCATCAGTCACCTATTGTCTCTCAAAAGAGCGTAAGTGTTTGTGACGATTACGACGATAAAGGTAGAATTTGAGTGATACAATAACAATTCAGTGGTCTAATATTATGAAATAGGTTCTTGTTTTCAAAGCTTGATTGGATACTGTATAATAAGAGAAGTAAGAGTATAAAGTGGCAATTTCATTAGCGACCAAAAACAAGGCGGGGGGGGGGGGGGGGGGGCAAACAGCTGTGGCTTGGAAGGAATCTCTCTGCTATATATAGATGAACAAGGGACGAAATAGTTTTAGAGAATTGATTAGCAATAATTGCTCGACAATTCTTGGAAATAGCAATTAGCATTAGCAGGTACTGCATCTTTTACTAATCAAAGGTAATATTGATTAGCAACTGGCAATTCTTGGGTAGCAAATTGCTATGCGAACCCAGTTATTTCGTCCATTGATGAAGATGTCTGGGAAAGAAATTACGTTCAAAAAAAAATTTTTAGTGAAAATTTTTAATGATGCTTCAAATTACCTCAAAGTTTTGTAAAGCATTTAAATGGAGTATCAGATTTTCCCCAAAGTTGACAGAATGGGAAGGGGCTCTGCAGTGTTTGCAAAAACCCTCTTAAAATTCATGTCTTTCCATAGTTTTGTTTGTGAATTTGCAGTCTGTTTCCAAATATTTAGAAGTAACAGATTGTGTATAGAACATGTCACCTCATCTTTAAGGCTCAGCCTACATGGTAGCACTGGATATTGTGAAAATCTAACTTTTAATGATATAAATGTTTCAAGTAGACCTGAAGTACAGAACGGATGATGGCTGTTTGTAAATGCTTCCTTTCGTTCTGCTAGAATTTCCTCTTGAAGTTCCACATTCTTCAAGAAAGTAGCAGATGTGTTTTCCAGTCCCCCCCCCCCCCCTGCTCAATAGTTAAACCCTTTGACAATGGCTTAGATTCTGTGGGGTATTAATCTTCTTAACAGTCACTCTCATGTTTTATTCTATTTTCTTTAGGGATTAATGTATTCGTAGAGATCATGACCTCCTTTCCACAAGACTTCCTTCAATCCGATAAACCGTGATAACACTTCATTACGGATGTTCTAAGAAAAATTGTTTTCCACTAATAATGATGAAGTCTCCGCTGTATTAAAATAGTATTGATCGTTCTGCTAGTACGGATCAGTGTGCATCATACTGAAAGAGGCAATCGCTTTCTGAGCAGTACAAGTGTTTATAATTTAGGAGGGTATATAATCAGTCAAACATGTGGGGTGAGGGAATGGGATGGGGTACAGTAGGTGCGCACATATGACCTTCCTTAGAAGTAGATAATTTATTCAAGTGTGTTGGAATTTAAAATCAAGGTTGTACTGACTTTTTCGAGAGTTCTATTCATGAAAGTTATATGAAGAAGAAATGGATGTCTCCTTGTGGCTGACTTTAGCTGCTCTGAAACCTGTGCAACACAGACGTACTTGGCCATACTTGTGTCGTTAGCCTTAATTTGCAAGAAGATCAATTGAGGTCCACAACATGTGGGAATATCAAAGCAAAAACAGGCTTTTGCTTAAGAAGATGTCACTTTTGCAACCATTTCTTGAATGACACTGTAATTCTTATTTTTTTATGTGTTTTTATTCAAGGAGACCCAATTAAACCCAGTTATGTATTATTGATCTATCTTCATATGTGATCAAGATGGTGAGGTATTAATGTGAGGTTTTTGAGTGGGTGGGTGGGTTTTTAGCGAGAGTTATGGGTAGGGAAAGGTGGGAAAGTCCTGGCAGGGGTGGGGAGGTTTTGAGTGGGTTCAGGGTTTTTCTTTTTTCCTCTTCTTTATTGTTCGTTTCTTGTTTAGAGACATATATTTATGTATATTTTAAAGGTTAAGCATTCGGAGTGCTCTACTCGTAGGTTTAGCACTTCCTTTCACAAGTGTTTGTATCTCTGTTACTATATGTCTTATTATCACCTGAATATTGTGATAAAACAAATGAATAAATAAATGAAAATGAAATGGCACTGTCACGAAGGATGTCCCCAAACGGCTAAGAGTAATCTTCTTCCATTCGGGGAGATTTCACAGATTTGATGTGTCATCCTCCTTCTCACACAGAAAGGTTGAAGACTCGGTCAAGACCTACTGCTGTAGTGTGACATCATCAAGCCCTATATATGTGCTTCAAGTTATTCTTACTTTTTGACTTTAATAATATTTATATTGCAATGTTTATTTTCTTTGACAATGATGGTTTCTTACAATATTTATTTAAACTATATGAAGCTGTTTACAAGATCTAATGGTGGGTATTGCCTGCAATGTTAACAAACTGCTGCCTTGAAAATATGAAAGGGAAAACAGAAGGAAGGGTTTCAAATCAAATTGCCACTGTGGCAGATTTACATAATTACAGCGCCCAACACTGGATATTTAATCCTGGATGCCTCCAAAACGGAGCAAGATTTTCCTTAGCTGTTTGCGGGAGTTGTTCTTCATAATGATCTCTGCAACATAAGCCAGAGATAGTTAATGGGTTTATGTCCCTATGAAGGTGGATACTTGTCCCCCCTCCCCTCCCACCCTTCTCCAGTCTCCCCTGGTAGTGTCACTGTAATACATGTTAACTCTGACTATTTTCTGTATATTTATGGAGTAGACATACCATAGACATACATTGATCAATAAACACCTTCAGTGAGAAGTACATAGCATGGTCAAAGGATATCAAATACCAGTAACATTCATGTGGACAAATCTTTAGTTCTAAGCATGAATGCTGTCTGTGTTCATGGATTTACTGTAATCCCAAATTAAATCGGCCCCCAAATCCTATATAGAATTATATCAGTTACCACACTTTGCTCTGACTGGCATAAAAATATGACAAAATTAGCAGAAAAAGGGAATAAAAATCATTGTGAGAAAGGAAACATGCCTCTGTAAGTTGTTTTTTACCCTATGAAAGTTTCTCAGTGATATTTTGCAATGGGACATTAGAGAACTGTTTTGCCCTGAGGAAATCATGGAAATGATTCAGCTAAAAGAATTGCCGTAAACACAAGGAAGTAGAAACACACCTTCATACAGTACAGACATATTATGTATACAGTACTGTACTGTGTACAACTCTGATGTACTGTACTACGACTGCAGTGTCTAGCCTTACAGTATGTATGCATGTACTGGAGTGTATCATTAGTTGACGGTGTAGCAGCTTAACCTACTATAGGCTATGCACATGTGATTTCCTGCCTCCTTTAGGTGTGTTCAAGTTTTCCATGAAGACTTACTAGATCCATGTTTGAAGTATTATAAAGCTGTCATCCGTAAATCACACTTTAATCCACCTAGTCGTTACCATATGGCTAATTACATTAATAGCTCATCTAGGCGAGGCTCTTGAGTTACAGGGAGTCATTCTGACTGGGGCTATCAGTGCAGTATTAACATGTGGCAGGGCTATTATGTAACAATTGAAAAATTAGAGAGGGGGACAGCAAAATATTCCAACCTTCTATTCCTCTCCCCACCCCCCTTCTACACACCCCACCCCCCTTCTACACACACCCTTTTGCACATAAATATTTTTCCAGAAAAAAATTGCACCCTTGTTGGTAAATGAAGTGTGACAATCCAGAATCAATTAAATCTTTAGTTTTACCAACCAACAAATGGCATTTTGAACTTAGCTTTAAGTTATTAACTGTAAGTCAACACACAGTGACCTAACTGAAATATCATAAACATAACTCTACTAGGTACAGTCATATTATCTTGATAAAAACTACCTAACTAGTTTTTGCAGTCCTGTATAATCATCTCTCCCATTAATTACCCAGGGAATTCTAAAGAATGGAAGATCAACAACATGCCAAACAGATGCACATTCTTTCAAAATTTCCAGTGATTGAGGGCTTCCAATTAGTGTGCATATCTGCGTACAGTATTCAACACTTTGAAATGATTAGCTACTCTGGTGACATTAGACAGTTGTAGTGAAATGCCAAAAACCATTCATGTGTTCTGTATGTACATTTAACTTCAATAATGCCATAGTGTACATACTATATGTTGTCATATGCATCAGTCTGTCTCCTAGGGTAGAGCAGGGCAAAGTTGACTTTAAGGGTAAGGGGAGGTTGTCAGGAGGATGGGGAAGGGTGAGGGGAGGTTATCAGGGAGGAGTAGGTTGTCAGGGAGGGTTAGGTTGACAGGAAGGGTGAGGGGAGGTTGTCAGGAAGGGTGAGGGGAGGTTGTCAGGGAGTAGAGGGTTGACAGGAGGATGAGGGGTAGGTTGTCAGGAAGGGTGAGGGAGGTTGCAAGGGAGGGGTAGGTTGACAGGAAGGCTGAGGGCAGGTTGTCAGCGAGGGGTAGTCAGAGGTTTTCAGGGTGGGGTAGGTTGACAGGAAGGGGGGAAGGTTGAGGTAGAAGGGAAGAAACTAAGCAAGTTCCACCTGGAGGAACTAGGGATAAAGGGAATACTTTAGAAGCAGTAAGAAATAATAACATAGTTTGAGACGATTAATAAAATTGGGTCTTATCTCACATCTGCTCAAAATGCAATAGTTAATCCGTTTTATTTTATTTATTTTATTTTTTTAAATTATAAGTCCTTTGGATACTATATATATGCAAAGTCAAATATCTCTTTGATTATTTTCAAGGATATTTCAATAAACGCCAGACCTAGATTGGAGGCCTTGAATTTCAATACTCCCCTTGAGAGAAACAATAAATTAATTTTTAAAAAGCCCTTCAGGAGTGACTTCTCCTTCCTCCAGTTGGGAGTTTCTATGCCCATCTCCATCCTGTCACACTGAGCTATCATTCAGTGAGATAGAAGTCCCCTGCACTGCCATCAACACATCACATTCTTCACATTCTCACTAATTGTTTGAATATCTCTGCAAAATATTTTTGAAGAGATGAGATAATTGGTTGGATGGGATGGGATGCCTTCACACTACAGTTTCAACCTGGCAGATGAAGTAGGTACTGTACTGCAAGACCAATAATTCATATCATCTCTGAATAAACTGTTTTGGTTCACTGTTGACAGTCTGTTGTATCAATGATTTGTGTTTATCCTTACTGTTTTAACCTAGTACAGTAGTAGACTGTATACAAAATGAATGAAGCACTGTCTGTGTGGGGTGTACGTGTTGTGTGTATGTGCAGCAATGCAACATTTTCATTAGCAGTTCTGGGTAAGTCTTGGAATATTTGCTTTTAGGAGACCACAGGGGTGTGTGTAACTGACAGTGAATATCAAAACTTTAAAAATGCAAAAAAGTTGCTAGATCTTTCCCAAACCGTACAGTTGGAAGTTTTACCTAGCGTATATAATAATAATAATAAGCATGTTTGGATATGTACTGTACAGTAGCACTTCCCTGTTATTTTGTGCAGACTGCAACTTAACTGTGTTATGTTTTTGCAAAATACGGAAGAACTGATGCAAAGGGAAGTGCTCAGTTTCTTTGGAACAGGTTGTGACTTGTGAGAGAGTGAAACTAATTCTGTATTTTGGTTTCATTTTCACTTTTGTGCCAGGAGGTGTGAGGAAGGGAAGTCTCAGTGTATAAACTCATCAATACATATAGTTCTTTTTCAAGAGTGTCAATCTTATTATTGTACTATACTTGTTGGCTCATGAGAACCCTTGTCTCCCATCCCTTCCCCAGTCTTCACCTCCTCCCTTCCCCCTCCTCCAACGGTTGACTTCAGTTTTATCAATGAAAATTGAGAATCTTAAACATTAATCAGCTCATTTACCAAAACACTGCACTGTTGTTTGATCTCTGAGGTCCATGCCCTTAGAGGGAACTTTCTTGCTTTTGCCTTTAAACTGAGTGTTGCTCAGATCGCACCAGGTGGCCTAAGTAAAAGTTAAAATGAAGGTGAAGAGAGGGTGAGAGGTGGTAGGAGATGGTGATAAAGGGTAAGAGAGGGTACAAGGGCGGGTCCAGCAATTGCCATAAGGGGGGGGCTGGGGGGTAGCGAAGTGCAAGTACCATCGCGTGGGGTTCAGGAGCCTTAGAAGTCAAAGTAAAGTAAAGATGAAGAGTATATGAACTCAGTTGAAGGTTAAGTGCTGAAGGGATGCCATGGATGGGGTGAGAGAGGTAAAAGAGAAGGTCACTACCCAGTACTTATTCAGTGGCGGAGCTAGGGGTATTGGTCAGGGGGGGCGAGAATGGTCTGGGGCGCTTTCGACACTATCTAAGCGGAGCGCCACCAATTACACCCACAACAAAAAAAATTACACCAACAAAATGTGACAAATGTCAATAGGTATTTGAGAGCGCAATATAAAAGTCAATAATCGCGAATAAGTTAAAAGTGGTAAAAAGCTGAAAAGGGGGCCAGCAGTCCATTTGAGTCCATCAGGGGGGCATCCGCCCCCTCTGACTGTATGGATGCTCCGCCACTGTACTTATTCTTTCTCCATTACCCCTATTTGGCCATTCGGAAATGAATGGTATGATAAAAGTGGAAAGTTGATGAATTGCCTTAGATTCCTAAAAAGACCAGTCATCACCCCGGGACATTTTCTCCAAGAGTTTCTTTACTAGCAAGTGACCATGTCTCTCTCTTTGTGGGCACACTCTGAATACTGTATGTAGTTCCTGCCAGAGTTTGAAATTAATTTGACATGTCCGGCCATGAACCCTTGGTTCAAGGCAGAAATGGCTGGTTGGTTGACTTTTGCTTTTTCTTTTGTTCTTTGAATAAAGATAGAATTTCATGACAATCATCTTCTGAGAGGCTACACAGTCTTCACCCCTGGGCATATTGTTGTCACAGTCTTTCTCTACCAGCAAGTGACCATACCACTCTCTGCTGTGGGCACACTCTGAATATATAGTTCCTCGAGAAGCCAGCCGATCTGGGTTCTCATGTTTCTCAGTTTTATCAAGCACTCCTGTGGTGGTTTTAGAAGCTTTATATGTATAGCAATACATACAGTGTGTCGAAATTTACGAATGTTCATTAAATTGCTATGCTATCATGTACATAGATAGATGGATATATATATATATATATACAGACTAACTTAATTATGAAAGTTCTCCTTGCTTAATATGTACATTGTCTGGAGCCGTAGTCTTGATAGCAAGGTCCTACAGTACAAAGGAATATTGATACACAGTGAATTGCAAGGTTTAGTTGGCAACACAAATGAAAATATATGATTATTTGCACACACATTGCTGCTACATACATATTTTTTTCTGTGCATTGTTCGTTAATTATGATTAATAGGGCTTTTGCTAATTAATAGCTCATATATTCATATAAGTACTGTTTAACCATTTCAATAAAAAATGGTAGAATAATCATATCTTACCTTTAATGGGGCTTTCATGGTGTCCGTACAGTATGTGTCTGTTAGTCATTGACAGTGCCATGCAGGGTAAAAAATGCTACGGTGTCATGTGTACAGTACATATAATTTGATGCCTGATTAATTTATGGAAATATGGAAATATTCATGAGGGAAAAGATGGATGAAAATGCCACTATTAAGGTTTACTCTGTGATAAGTATATATCAAATTATGTTCCTTCTCATGGTGTTTTATCATGATCATAGAGGTGGCACACAATTGGCCCTAACCCACCACACCCCCTTCTGCTACTCCCCATCCTCTTCCCTACCCAAGCATTACTTAGAAATGGGCAAGTAGGGTAACATTTGGCCATAAAGCTTCCTATGTACAGGAAATGGATCTGAGACTCATGTTAACTGTCTAATTATGAGATAATTAGATGTAGTTTGTTTTCACTACCCAGTGTTATCAGTTAGTCACTGTTCTAAACAGGAAGTGTTCTGATATAAACAAAGATCAGTGTAGGCTGAAACAAGACTGTGCAGTTAAAGCGACAGTCGGCAAACCAAAGAGGTGGGAACCGTGGAATGCAACCCCCAAAAAAAAGTGGGTCAAGAAATTTTACCAGACTTCAGAAGAGTAAAATAAAATTGGAGGGGGGGGGGGGGGTGTTGCTGACGGAAATTGATTAAGTTATTTTTTGTTACCATCAGGTTCATAGTTCAAGCTCGCTTTCATGCATTCTAAACATTGATTCTGAGGGGTGGGTGGGAGAGTCTTGTGGGTATGGCTCTGCAGTCCTCAGGGAAGGTCGTGGGTCTCAAACTTTAGAAATGCTTGCCTTTTAATCATCTTTTTGAGTCTATTGACTTGTATTGTACATTCATACAGGGTCAAGAATGAAACATCAAAGACAATATTTCATGAGAAGTGGCGGTAAGAACTTTCAATAGTCAATAGTCGGACAAGTGTACACATATTGCTTAAAATTATACATGAAAAGTCATCATCTGATCATCCTCTGAATTACAAAATATACTGTTAGTCTTTTTTTGAACTGTAAGTTCACCGATTGTAATGGAATATTAGTATTGACTAGTGAAGTATCACTGGAGAAAAGGACCAAAATATAAAGTCAAAAGCTCCCCCCCCCCCCTAAAAAAGAAAAATTCAGTTTGAAGTTAGCAACGAGCAGAGCACACAGACTCCTTTAAATTAATTGTTTAGATTTCAATCAATTTTGAGCCTTTAAGATACAGTAACTGAGTTTATTGGTTTCCTGTTTAAAGAATCAGCTGATAAACTCCTGTATCTTGTTTCTAAACAGTTTCCTTTCCACAAGAGGGTCATTGCTGAACAATAAAAGAGAATGCGATGTAATATAAATATAGAAGTCAAAACACATACTGTACAACTTTTGTACATTAATTCCACCTTTAAATATTACATTTATGTGAGGTACACCTCTAAGAATGCTTTATGGGATGTGTGATTACCTTCTTAGCTTCAAAACTGTTCTAAAGAGTAGTAAAGTTATTAGGCCAACCTGTTAATAAAGTACATTTATGTGCTGAGTTCTAAACAAAAAAAATTGAATATGATTCTAAAATATCATGACAAGTGCCATTCGTTAGCTTTATTAGTTAATGGTTTACTTCAATAAGTGACAAGGGTGAAAGACCAATACTTTGAAAATATCTGAACATTGTTCTTTGAACAAGATCCACTAAAAAATGACATGAACTGGAAACGTGCTTGTGGGAAGGCGGTGTTGTTGATGGCATAAAGTTAGCATAAATTTGGTGGAAAAATCAAAGAGAATTTCTGTAGATTAACTGTAATCTTATCTTGAGTAATGCTTGCTTCTGTAGCAATGCCCATGAATAGGAGGGCATCAAAAACACAAAGTTAAATCATTGTTGAATAGCATTATAAATGGGGTAAGTTAGACAGGAGTTGAATGTTTCAGCAAAGATTTGTGTCAATTAGAACAAGGAGTTGGTTGCATGGAATATTATGTCTTTCCCCAACCACCAACCCCTCCCCTCCCACCACCCCCCATTCCCCTTCTTGGTGGCATCTTACTCAATGGGTACCCTGGATTTGTACCAGAGCTAGACTGCTAAATAGTTGAAACAGTTTTTTCTTTTTGGTTCAATGGAGTTTTTCTTTGTTTGATGTCTGCGCAGCGTATTGCACCAAGTCTGTTAAATATATAGAAAAATTCATGTACAGAAATTTGTAACCTAAATGGTGTCGTTTTGAAAGAATTGCTCTGGATCCCAGAAATATCATCTCAAGTCAGATATATAGAAGATCTAACTGTAATATATATGTATTGTGTTCGCTTCATATTAATTAATTCCTAATTACTCCCTCCCCGCCCCACCCCCCTCTCCCCCGTGCTAGCAGTGTTCTTCTCACTGTACTGACTTAAGGGTTAAATATGTGGCAAGGAAAAACCCAAACCAATTTATCAGTTGAAATTCAAAACCATGTAATATTAATAATATCTTCCAACCTATCCAAATGCAACAGCTGTAACAGCAGCATTTCAAATTTATAGCTGCAAGCTATATTGCTAGCTTTTATAGATTTCTGTCTGGAATGTAACATCAGAACTTGACGGTAACTCATACAGTAAGTCCATTCAGCGTGCTGCTGTATTTTTATGTTAAATTATAGTCAACATAACATTTTCTAGGACTGGTATCAAAAAGGAAGCCATCTAGACGGAAACTTAGAGAAAAGCATAAAAAGACATAGGTAATGGTTTCGGAACAATCTGTTCCAAATAATTTATCTTTATTAGAACCTATGTGTGGGCCTGACGTTTCGATCCTAGCTCAATCTTCTTCAGAGGCTGAATGAATCCTGGTAGGATCGAAACGTCAGGCCCACTTACTGTTACACATTCTTTTACACAGGCTCTTTTTTGGATAAGCAGTTTCTTCTTTTATATCTTTTTTTTCCTTTATCTGTTCTACTTATATGCAAGTTGTATACTGTGTAAATACAAGGATATTTCTTACTGAATTTACAAGTTCACAGAAGCTGACATACTAGGCTAACAGTATTAGACAAGTCATGTTTAATATGTTGTCTGGCTACTGTACATAAAGTGGATACAATCTTTGTAATGTACAGTCAAATTGTCGTTTATTGAACACCTTTGTTTTATGCTTCAGAGGTCATCAATTTTTGACCCTGAATATGCTAGAAAGTCAAGTATTAAACGGTCACTCAATTTCCGACAACTTCTGCCCTCCATTCTTTGATCCTGCGACATTTAGAAAGTGATATATCATAGTTCATAGAAAAATATTAATTTGATTGACAGTCTTGACTTTCTATAGATTTTCAAAATATTCACCTTTAGAATATATGCTAAATCTCTGGATTGCTCCTTTAAGGCTAAATTGATGATGACATCACATCCCTCAGCACTGGCCTTAAATGTTAATGTTAATCCACCGTTACCTATTAAATTCTAATAACTCAAGGTCCGAAACATATTTGTCTTTATTTTCATAGGAACAACAGAGCAAACCCAGAGTCAAGTTCAATGCCATTTGGTCTTGACAAATAATTTTTAGATTCAAGTAGTCCAGCTGCCCTTATTGATGAACTTTGGATGTTGAAAGGGTCATTTTACAAAAATTATTATAGAAGTGTTATAGCATGCAACCTGGACTTCAACAGCAGTGTTCTTTCAACATAAGAAAATTCCTTTGTGCTTTAAATACTGTGTATGTAGTCTGATTCAAAACACTTGTCAATTGTCTTTTCATTATTTTGAAGATCAAAATATTTTAGGATAAACATTTTTACAAACTTTTTACACTTTTGTAAGTTCCAGCTTATTAAAGCTAACTTAATCACTGATGGCCTTTAAGGTATCAGTTGTTTGGAAAATATCTGTGAGTCAAATGCAATCATACTTTACAAATAAATTGATAACTACTGTGATTACAGATAATCTTTTCTTAAGATCAAAAGACACATATCATTCGACAATGTGTAGACGGAGGCAAAGTGCATTGGCAGGCTTTGTATGATCAAACTAACAGTGTGTTATTATCAATGATCACATCTGTACAGTATGTACATTACATGGAGACTCGAAATATTACCAGTACATGCATTGGCACGCTTTGTACGATCAAACTAACAGTGTGTTATTATCAATGATCACATCTGTACAGTATGTACATTACATAGAGACTCGAAATATTACCAGTACATGCATTGGCATGCTTTGTATGATCAAACTATCAGTAACAGTGTGTTATTATCAATGATCACATCTGTACATTACATGGAGGCTTGTGTTATTACCAGTTCAACAGCATGTTTTCGAGTACAAGGATAGAATCTCCTTTGGCATGATGACAAGATTCTGAAAACAAGTGCATGGCTATACCTGAGCTACTATCTAGTTTACCAGATTCCCAATAAGTACCACATTAGCACTGGCCAGTCAATGAGGGCTAGTACACAGTGGTGGAGCTAGGGGTATTGGTCAGGGGGGGGCAAGAATGGTCTGTAGGGGCGCTTTCGACACTATCTAAGCGGAGCGCCACCACAGGTTGGCGCGGAGCATACAGAAAATTTTTGAGTAAAGATACTCCCTAGATCGCAGGAAATGACCCTTTCCGGGCCTTGCTAATTTGCAGATAAACGAAGAATAAATAGGTGTCGTCGCCATTTTGTCAAAAAATTACACCAACAAAATGTGACAAATGTCAATAGGTAGATGAGAGCGCAATAAAAAGTCAATAATCGCGAATAAGTTAAAAGTAGTAAAAAGCTGAAAGGGCGCCAGCAGTCCATTTGAGTCCGTAAGGGGGGGCATCCGCCCCCCCCCCTGACTGTATGGACGCTCCGCCACTGCTAGTACAGGCAACTATGCTAGAAGAGGAGTACAAACTATAGTACTACTCAGTGCTACAAGTCCCAGAGTATGTATATCTGTCTACAAAGTGTGTCTGTATGTGACATGTTGGTGTCTAATTCCCAAAAATCCCATCTGTGTCTAACAACACTTTGTGAAAAGTAGAGGCAGAAAGCTTGATAAAGAATTTGGCAATGTTGCCACAGGTGCTAGTGGAGAGGAACAATAGGCTAGAGCAGAGCTGTAGGATTTGATAGTGTTACCTCAGCTCAGGAATACAAAGCAACCAAACAAATCAATGGTCACCAGTATGATCCGGTATTGTCTCCAATTGTTTAGAGCCTTTGCAGAAAAAGTGCTTAAACTTTAAAATGTATCTATCTGAACATGAATGTCTGCCTCAAAAACCATTCCCAAATGTTTAACATGTTTTTCCGTGGAATATCAACTAAATGTCTCCGTGGATGTCAAAATGTTTTAGGCAGGAAAGTAATTTGCTTCTTTTCTGAAGTTTGAATATTTACGAGAAGTAGCATAGTTGGGGAAACAATACTGAAGACCTCTAAAGCAATTAGCATGCACACAATACTACTATATACACTAAATGCCATGCACAGTACAGTGCGGATGGCTACATTTAATTTTCATAGGGAACCAGGAAGTGAAATGCTATATACTTCAAACACACTGATATAAGCAGGTATATACAGCCTACAGTATCTTGTACTGTATTACTATGCTGTTGGCTTTCTCACTTGTATAACTACAGCGTTCCATGACTGCAGTACATACAGTGCTATTCATAATAAATGGAATAGGGAGGGGGGGAGATATGGGGGTTAAGGGGTACCATGTACTGCAGGGTCATAACAGGGTCATAGTGGTTGAAGTTGCTAGTGGTCACATGAAGCCAGTCGAAGTTCAAATGAAGAACTCAACTTTCATAAGGATTTGCTCATTCCTGCCCCAGCCCCCCCTCCCCCTCCCCAATCTTCAAACAGTTAACTCTGGCTTTGCCTTCTGCTGACTGTGAGATGTCTTACAGCTAACCTCATAAATTTATTTGTCTTCCTCCGTACCAGCTTTCCACTGCAAATGTATAGACCCGTGGCTGACCAATAACCGTAGGACGTGCCCGATCTGTAAACGTAAGGTCGTCCCTCCCGGCATCCCGGACTCCGACGACGAGGATTCGGAGGACAGCAGCGGGGCGGATGAGAACACCCCGCTCTTGGGCGGTGCGTCCAATCGCTCCAGTCCGATCCCAGACGAGTCACAGTGGGGTGCGGTCGGAGGTCACAGGCGACCGGAGGCGGTCCTGGATCCTCCACTCAGTCAGACATCGGCACCCGTCTGCGAAAGTTACGACAGCGGAATTGCCAACAACCCAGCGACAGACCGGGAAGATGACGGGATGCTAGAGTTAGAGTCCTCGGACCAGGTACACAGGAACGTCGTGGTACGAAATGTATTGCTGGACTTAGACGAGACGGACCACAGACCGACTCCTATCGTTTGATGCAGAGAGGAGCATCAAAGGCCTCGATTGAAATGCTGCAAGGACACACACACAAAAAAATTTAAGGGAAAAGAAAGGATATTACCCCATGGTGTCGTGGTTCAAGAGAACCCTGAAAATCTGATTGTATTCTGCGGTGCACTTTGATGAGCAGTACTTGAAAATAAGATCCAGTTCCTTTCGGAGATTCACATATGTACGGTTTATGTTCCACTTAATACATTGATAGTCATATGATTTAGACTGGGCGGTCGTGGGCTTAGTTCTGATTACATGATCAAGTTTACGTTGAGAAGATTTGTTGATTTGCATGTTGTTTGTACTGTCATGAAAAGTGTCTGGGGGACACTTTTGTAAGGTTCAAATCAAATCTGTTAATCCTTTCTTCTTGATGTAGTTAATCACTTTTGATAATCAGATTATTAAGACTGGGCGGTGGTCTTGGGCCTGGTTCTGATTAAATGATCAAGTTTACATTGTGCAGTAATTAAGTTGAAAATTGTTGATTTGCTCTTTACAAATTGTTTTATACTGTCATGAAAAGTGACTGGAGGACACTTTATTGTTAGGCTCAAATCAAATCTGTTAATCCTCCTCTCTTTTCCTTTTGTTTTTTTTTCTTTTGATGTAATTAATTAATCTTAGTTTGACCAATCCTAACTAGAAATAATAGAAGTACTCTGCAGGTTTGAGGATTTAGGTTTAGACAAGATAAAGTTTTAATCTTGTCCAGGCACTGCCATTATTCTAGAAATTTGTGACATCAAAAGTGCAACTAGGAGGCAAACCTTTTCCAATCTCTTTTTTTGTCTTTTCTTTTTATTCTGGTGTTTTCTTTTGATATATTTATAATATTGTTAGAGTGAACAGCATGTTGCTACTTATAAGCAGTTGCAGTATTAGGCCACATTAAAAACTTAATAAATTTTGTCACCTTTCTGAACGGAATTATACGAGGTGAGCTATTCTGGCACTTATAGATTTGCTCAAGTCTGTAATCTTGTGTTTGAAGGGACATCACTTAGAGTAAGATTGGGGAAAGTGATGGGGGAGAAAAGGTTGTCCCAAGAGTCTTTATCATATAAATAGATAATAGTTTATTGGGTTTGTAATACTTACTTCATGTTAAGATGTAATGGATAGCTAAATATTAAACAGTAACACTACCCAGTTTAGTATAATGGCGGCTGCCATATTACCCTTTCTATGCCACTCTCATAATCTGTTTTGTCTGGATCAACAAATTTGTAAACAATATAATGGACTGTATCTTTTGTGTTGTACATACATATGTGTGTGATGACTACTTTGTAAATGTCTTGTGGGTGGGGGGGGGGGGGGGGTAGCGTTAGATCCTGCTGCTGCAGTGAGTATAGAAAATAGGTGGGTTGTTGGGGAAGACATGGCAATATGCGACATTGACTTCTTTAAATGGTTGGTGTTGAATGGTTGAAAGGCTAGAAATAAAAATTGATCCTATGTAAGCATCAGTGGCCCACCAAACAGAGTGGCTGGATCATTTAATGTAACACACAGACCATTGGGTTACTTCCTCTGACTAGCCCATAACTCAGTATTAAGGACTATTAATGGGGTTCCAAATAAATGTAAGTTTGCACTGCCATTACACATTCAGCAAAGATGACAGGTGTGATGAGGTATCATCCCAGGGTGTTCTGTTAACTCCTGTAGGTTTTCTGAATTTTCAACAATGTTCTTTGGTGGAGTTATTTGAAATATTAAAGCAATGATTTAATTTAAGCCTGGAATGAAGTCTTCAGTCTATTTACCTTATGGAAGATACCCAGACATGTAGAATATTTTAAAAGTAGAATAACTATAGAAGCTTCACAACCTACAAATATTCCATTTTGGTTGCACATTTACATATCAACATTGACAAGTACTTCAGTTTATACCTCAAAGGGGCGAGGTTTGTATGATAAAGTGACTATACTTGTTTCCAGGAAATCCGGGCATGATAGTGATCCCCCTGGCACAGGTTGAAATGCCAAGGGGGGCTCTCAGTTTGTTGGTGGTTCAATGCTTCTGGTCAATGGCCATGACAAGAATTTTGATCATATAAAATCAATTCCTTGATGGTAACTGGAAGTGAACTGTGAATGAACCTGTAAACAATCACAGCTTAGCGGAGGTTCAAGCTGTCTCTTCGAACACGAGGCCCATACAGCTTACTTGAAATAATTTGGGGATATTCTTGGGACGGTACATTATATGGGGGGGGGGGGAGGGGCATTTAATCCGAGGACTTTCCCTGGAAATCAGGTATGCGACATGTTACTTTTATTTCTATTCAAGGATGGTCTTTGTCCATCCGTTTCTAAAGTGGACATGTTGTTGTATTTGTCAATATAGATGTTCACTTTTTTCTTGTTACTTGCTTTTGGCATTTCTCAATTTTCAAACACACATTTGTAGTTTGTGGAGAGGAAGTTATTCTGAATATTCAAATCAGATTGTTGGGGCACAGGTACTTTTGTTTTATAATGTAGATATGGGGTTTTGTGTTTAGAGTTAGATTACATTTAGATTCCTTGCTACAGGATAAAGAAAGTTTTAGGGTGCAGACTGCTCCATTGGTTTCCCTTATAAAGACCAATAACTTGAAGCCATCTTCGGTTCCTAACGTTGTCTAGCCAAATCAGTGTTAACACCTAAGCAGTCTAGTTAAGCAGTCTAGTGTAGTCTAATGTAGTCTAGTCAAACACAAATTTTTGATTACATTAGAAACCTCATTTTCAATTTTTCAACATTCCTGACAATTGCAGATTTTGAGTCTTAAACAGCTGTTTGTGGAGAGGAAGTTATTCTGAATATTCAAATCAGATTGTTGGGGCACAGGTACTTTTGTTTTATAATGTAGATATGGGGTTTTGTGTTTAGATTTAGATTACATTTAGATTCCTTGCTACAGGGTAAAGAAAGTTTTAGGGTGCAGACTGCTCCATTGGTTTCCCTTATAAAGACCAATAACTTGAAGCCATCTTCGGTTCCTAACGTTGTCTAGCCAAATCAGTGTTAACACCTAAGCAGTCTAGTTAAGCAGTCTAGTGTAGTCTAGTCAAACACAAATTTTTGATTACATTAGAAACCTCATTTTCAATTTTTCAACATTCCTGACAATTGCAGATTTTGAGTCTTAAAACAGCTGAAGTTTTCAGTCGTCTCAATTTTTCCATTCAAATAACAAAGGACATGCCTTAACAAGGCCACTGCTGACAAAAAGCTTGTTGCTTTCAAATCAGTCAAGGATTCATACAGCACAAAGCAGCAATCGGGTTCCTTGATATAATTTGTTAGGTCTCGTAAAATTTGAAGCTATGCACATCATGAATTGAGTGAACACGCAGCACAACTATTTTCTCAATCCCAATTTACTTCCGATTTTGAGTTTTAAAAATTGCACACTACTGTACCTTTAAAAGTATGTAAAGTTGCTGTAAATAGGTATAATGGGTCACACAAATTCTTTTGTTTTATTAAATTTAACTATTTTCATTTTATCTTTTTTTATCATAACTGTTATAATATTAGTTCAAGTACAGCCATAATCTGTTATTTTGTGACACCTGGATAATACATATTTATTATCATGTGTGTTTTCATGTTCTATTGTCGGGTTACGCTAGTCTCCCATACATGAGTGATACTAACAAGTCGCTAAAAAGACCGCTCATGAAGTTGTAGTTTGAGAGAAACTAAACCACATTGTACAACAAACACAGCTTTCAAGTCGATGCTTCAGAAATACCTTATCACTCATCAAAAAAGTGGCGTCTATATATATTGGTTTCGATGATAATCATAACCTTTGCATTCATGATGGCGTATGTGTGTGTGTTTGTGACGCCCAGCCCGTAAACATGATTTCTCAAGAAGGGAAGTTCGGACCATTGAGTACAAGAAGCCTATTATTTTTGGAGTTCAGAGGTCATTTGGGGTCACCAGGGGTCAAATTGTGAAAACCTCAAACTCGATATCTGAAGAAGGGAAGGTCGGACCAATTTCATATTTTGTGTGTAGAAATACAACATTGAGTACAAGAAGCCTACTGTTTTTTGGTGGAGTTCAAAGGTCATTTGGGGTCACCATGGATCACTGTATGACTAAGATCAAGTATGTTGTACACCTCACTATACATTACGTCAGATTCATGAAGAAAACTGCTCGTTACATCATCGAATCCACAATGCATTTATGCCCTCTGGTTCAAAGTAGGTGTACATGATATTCATGTCAGACAATTGTTACTGATGTAGTGAACCAAGAATACTGCATATAAAAGACTAAAATAGTACAATGAAAACAAGAAACATATGTCCATGGAATCTTTGGGACTTAACAACTTTCCATTTTATTTCAAATGCAAATTCTGCAGCAGCAAATAAAACAATGAAATTAATTAGTCTTTCTCTGCTCGACTCGAGTAAACAATTCTTTCAACTCTGTTAATGCTTGTTAGTATCAATAAACAAATCAAACAATTACAGTATGTCATAGATGATAATCACCAAGAAACATTAAAGGACTACTAATTAGTGCAGCATTCTGCATTGAAACATGAAATGAGTACCACTTTTCATTGGTGTATTTTGGGTTGATGATCAATGACAATTTACACAGTGCATCTTGATCAGTGACTGTTCCTTGTGGTAAATTGAAAGTTGCGATCCAAATGCAAAATGATGCTTTCCGGAAAATGGTTAGTTATGTGCTTAACTGTTACATCATTTGATACATTGCCCCAGCTAATGCTACAGAGAGTATGAGTACCTTTGTAATCACAAATAAGGCTGGGGTAGTTATGGTAGGACGGGGGGGGGGATATGCTGCCAGCACCTCGTTAGTACTGTTTCATCACTGCATGCATGTCAATAGTGAATCAGCACTAACTATGTCATGCAACAACACTCTTCACCAAAGAACAGATGATACTGACCACTCAAGACAATGCCTGAGGATTCCCCCCCCCCCCCTTCAAAATGGAAAACTTGGCAAAGTCAAAATGCAGAACTGTTTGCAATGATATATGGCTGTAATGATTTACAAGCCTGGAAAACGACAATGCGTTTTGTAGCCTATACCTATCTAATCAGAGATGACACTGTTGCTGAGCGACCGGGTAGCGCCATGTTCTTCACAACACCACAACATATATCTGAAACATTGGTTCATGTGGTCTTTAACTCTTGCAAGAAAAAAATGTACCAAACCATTCGAGTGAAGATCATAAAATACAAACCCTGCAACACTGATCCATTCGGGACTTGCCTACTGTCCAAATACTCTCTATAAGAAAAGAAGTAACACAAGTCCCACTAGCATGAATGGAATGCTCTCTTTAAGATCAGAGACATTCACAATCAGATTACTTTAACACATGGGAAGAACGTAAAATAGATCACCAAAATGGAATTAATCAAAATCAAAGTATTCTCGGATCCAAACACCACAGTGATATCGGCATTCAAAGGGCAAGACTTTCCTTGTTATTATAATTGCTCTCCCACTCATCATCCTTGAAGCATGCAAGAGGATTACAAATCTAGACATATTCAGTGCAATTCTGAATTAACCAGACTGCTGCTCAAAACATTTTCTGGAAAAGGCACGATACCACCTCGATCGACATCCATCGTCAAATGGGGAAGCCACTTCCTGTATTCCCCCCTCAAGCACTTCAGCCAATTGAATGTGGTCTTGTTCGTTGTTTTAAACCATCTGCCGTTCTCTTCCCCTTGACTTGTCGGTATATAAGTGTATTGCCAGTAAAGTGTTGGAAGGAATTCTTAATTTTACTTATCCATATCATGTATCTTTTTTTTTTCTTTTTTTTCCATTTTTTTTTCTCTACAAAAAAACAAAAGACCGAAAGCTTGGGTAAAGAATCTTCATTTCCGTCCTTGAGACAACCGCCGTTTTTTTTAATGCAGGAAGAACCTGCACTTAAAAAGGGTTCCCTTCCAATCAGTCAAAAGATTCTGTCCAAAAGTAAAGGATATATATCCGAGTTAGTAACCTTGCTCTCTTAGATAATCTGCAACTTTTGCAACTTCTGTTGTACATTGACCAGGTTGAACGCTTTCAGGGTGGAATCCTATTACAATTGCTGAAAATGAAGAGAAATTAATGCATTAAATAATTGAAAATATTACAATTCTTGCATGTGGTAAACATGATTTCAGAAATATGGTATACCATCCCAATGCAAAAACATCACGCAACCCAACAGCCTATTAAGAACTATAGACATTTCAGCGGAGGGGGAGCATGTGAGGTGAAGGAAAGGGATATTTCAAGTTACCTAGAATGACCCTTATCTGACCTTAGACCTTGGACTTCCCATCACCATAGAATGCCTGCATGACTAGTTGATAACTACAAGTAGTTTTGGTAAAAATTAACTCGTTGCATACCTTTTAAATGATGTTCGCGAATAAATTTTATCTGTAATATCTATCCCTATATAACTGATCTATTCCTGCGCACTTGTCTATACCTCTCAGGCAATTGACGATTGTTACCAACTCTCCGTTCTATTTCGTAGCCAGGGCTACAAAGAGAACCTGCTGAAATATATTCACACTTTGACCAAGTATGACCTTACACATCTTTCTGCCTCTTAACCTTAGCAGAAATTTAGATGCTTCCTCACACCTATCAATCACTGTCACCAATTTTCATCCTGATCAGGATAAAACCGAACACTTTTCTCCTTTTAAGAACAAGGAATTCTTATTTGGGACCTGTCTAGACCACAAATGACATTTGCTCTACTTTCTGTACAAACTTAAATGACGCCCCTAACATGGGCATCAACTTGGACTACTTTCATTGGGTTGCTAAATAAGCAGCATTGTTAAACACACTTAAGTTTTTGTACTCACTATGAAGATACTCATGTGGTATGAGATTCATCTAAAGTTCCTCACTTAAGATATCATGTCTTCAAGGCTATTAAGCTCTGGTAAATATAAATGACCTCCACAAAAAGAACAAACTATTTTAGAGATGACTTTTCCAGGCATTGTTCATGTCTCTGACCTTCTTGTACAGTTCAATCGGCAACAACTCACTGTAATGTGATACCACCGCACAATATTTCCAATACAGTTTATCAACTACTCAAGCTCAAACCTCTGATCTTCACAGAAAACAAAGGGTATCTTTTTACTCTTAACGTTTCGCAGTATAGGAGAAAACGGATACCACATCAATAATTTTTCAATATATGTCAACAACAAAATTGGTGGAACTAGTACACACACTATATGTTAGCAAAACGTCAAATGCTTTCTTCACATGTAGGCACCCAGAAATTGGTGTTAATGACAAGGATTTTTTCATCCATTGAACATGACAGAATTCTACAGTAATAAACTCACCTTGTGTTGTTTTGTAACAGGCAATTCCCGTCGGACCTTTCTTTGCAAGTACTTCATTGTCATTAGCTCTTAACGTAAAATACTTTACACCGTTAATATGGACTCCAGTTGCATGAAGGGGTGAATTTTCTTTAAATCCTGCTATCAAGGCTGTAATCTCTGCTGGTTGTATCTAAAGAGAGAATGAAGCAAAAAGGTTTATTATCTAGGTGAGATGCTACTGGCATGTATATGGTAAAAATTGCTTGCTCAGGATTGCATTGCTGAATTCATTCTAGGAATTGATTTACAATATTTTTAGCAACAGGTTAACTCCATATACTCATCTTGTAGTACTTTTAATATAAACTGTGGACAGTAGCCTAATCCTTGACACCAAATGGTCAGTTCCAAGGAATCTGTTATCATCCCACATTGGTGTCACACACCTAAGCAGGAAATATGTTTTAAACCAGATGGCACCTTGGATATCATAAAATACCACTTGCATAAGGCCAAGGCTAGGTAGGATTATTGTGCCATGGCATAAGCTGAATGCTTATGACATAGGCCTAGGCTACAGATTAAGAAATGTTGCATTTTTATTATGCAATCATCTTACGCATTACGCCAATAAAATTATAATATCCCCTTTTGGAATTTGAGGGTAGCCCAAGAGTACCAAACAGGAACTTTGCTCATTGAGATCGTCATTGTTATTAAAGACAGTGTAAACTTACTAGCACTAATTGTTGCATAGGTAGGGTAGTGTCAGTGTAAGTAGGCTTTAACTTTTAAGCTAAGCTAGGCCTATATTGGAAGGCCGTGGCTATTCTTACGACTAGTCGTAACAATTATTTATAAACTATTCTTACAACAAAGGCGAATTCAAGCACAGTTAAGTAAATAAAGCAACTGCGCATGTAGTAGGGGTAACCCTAACCCTAACTTTAACCCTAAACCCCAATCCTAACCCTAACCGAAAATTATTGTTACTCCTGGTCGTAAAAATATTACTCCTGTCATAAAAATAGCAACTGCGCATGCGTAATCGGAAATTATTCTTACGAACAGTCGTAAGAATAGCCACTTTGATATTGGAAAGTCTAGTCTGTGTAGCCTAGGCCTAGACTAACTTTAGCCTAGTTTAGGCTACGGATAACATAGGCCTATGCTTACTGTTACCCAGTTGAGTAGAATAGCAGAAATGAGGATCAAAAGAACCCTTGCCCAGGAAGATAACACTGAAACTAGACTACTTAGCATAACACCTTGTTGCAATTCTCAAGTGCATTGACACTGACAGGCCTACGCTAAGCCTAACACTCGTACATGTGACGCCCAAACGTTGTGTGCAATTCACGTTAGTACTAGGCTAGGCCTAGGTCCATAGGCTATAGCAACATCCTATATTAACTAAGGGCCTTAAGCAAAGGCTAGGCCTGCTGTGTCATCTTGATCCAAGGTATCAACGTAGGCCCAACCGGTCTTAACATAACATGCACCACGAGACATGACGGCCCCAGTCTGAGATTAATCCCATATGCCATAGCAAGAAGATTTCGATAACGTGATGAAACTAATGGTATCGTTCAAGTTCCGCCCTAACGTTATGTTTATTGTAACACTAACCTTCAGGCCGGGGGAAGCTGCCCAAACACTCCCATTATGCCCTAAGATCACTCCTTCCGTTACATAGTTGGTGGCTAAAAGATTGGTAATGTATGCGTCCCAACTCATCTTTAAGCACAAATGAAGTGTTGACGATAAGTTTTAGAGAAATTCTGGTGTGCAGTGCACTAATACACCCGGAATAAAATCCAGATCAATGTTGTGATACAGTGTTAACACGCGATACAAGAGCTAGCACGCAACTGGTACAGGGCAGCCAACCACACATTACACACTGAAAGAACTACGCATGCAGTTAGAATTCAGACTGAGGACATACACGTACACACTCAGCCTACATATTACTACACTAATATGTCCGTCTTCCGCCTAAAATGACGGAGGATTGTACGTAACATTCTTCGTCTTCGTCTTCGATACGGTGACACATCCGCAAAAAGGGACAATATCTCACCACACACACGTCAAGAGAAAAACTAGTTAAATCAATCAATGACATGTCCCTTTTTTCGTTCTATATTATATGATACCTGAGGATGGCGCTTTTCAATAAGTAAAATAACTTCTTTCCTTTTTCTCAGTTAAAAAAGTGTTAAATTCACCAAATTCACAATAGATGAGGCTTACAACAAATTCTGAAATACAAAAATGCATAGTAAAAGCAACAGCTGCTTGCCGCCAGATCTCGTTTTAAAAGTAGCTGTCTCACAACTAATTTATTCAATTACATGGATTCATCAGTGTGATTTTCATGTTTCATTTACTTCGGTGGTTATATTCATACATTTCGATTGAAGCTATTGGGTATTGTAAAATGTGTTTATAAGATGTACGCGGCTCCTAAAAGTTTCCGTGGTCAATTGCCCAGCGTGAGTTCGGCGAATAGAGCTAGCTGTGCTGCTGAGTGAATACGTATGTGGTACATACACTAAATGCAGATAATTTTGGCTCATACTACTTTTCCATGCTGATATGCACACTGTTGTACACGTTTAAAAGAACGTGGTGCCGCCTAGCGCCTGCCTTAGATGTCGAAGGTCAGATTATTTCCGCGCGTACGTGTGCGTGCGAGAGTGTGTGTATATAACTGTATACAAGCGTTGAAACCAGGAAGTTAAATGTATACGAAACAATACGTCAGGATTTTTGGAAAACGTCATGCAATAAAGTGAAGTGCCGTCCAATTAAATAATAGATTGCAGAACGCTTCCAAGATAGTCCATATGAGTGCAGAAAATACTTTATTACATAGTTTAATGTTCATTAGCTTACTTCAAAATAATATGGAATCTGGTTAAACAGTTCAAATACAAATTGTCGTCTTTCCCGATTATTTGTATGGGCAAAATCGAGGCTTTTGTTTCAAATATGTCGACTTTCGTAGCGTTAGGCATACCGGTGTGTTGTGTTATGGGGTTTCCCCTGCGTAAAGGTGGGGAATCCCAATATGGGTAGGTAATTTCCCTAGCACGCATGTATGCGTTGTATGTAATGATGGCATGCATGCGTTGTGCTAAATGGTACGGTAGTTCAGTTGACAGGATGTGGCATCCTCAACCAGAACTTCGTGGAAAACAAAAATGATAACGCTTAGATGCACAAAGCCGTAATCATATGAGTAGACGAAAACTAATAGGATGGAGTGCGGAGGGCCGGTTAAGAGTAGTGATCTAAGTCGAATGGTCAGTGTTGGAAAACTTTTCCGCAGTTACAACTGTAGGACTGTGAATAGCTAAATTTATATCAGGATTATAACATTTAAATTTACAAATAAATTACTACACTTGTACAGAATCAAAAGCAGTGCTAGAGATAGTATTGCAACTTATTAACATATGTAATGTGAAAATGATCACAATAAACTTAATCGGTGCTCGAGGGGCTGTTTGATGCATAACATCGGTTGTTCACCAACGATTCCGTTAGTTATTGATAAACTTGCTAGACTACATGACATGGTCACGTTCGAATAAAAAGCCGTTTCTCTTGTTTTATAAGGCGTTCACCAATCCTGACATCCAATTACCATATTGACAAACTACGCTTCGGGAAAAAGTGTTAAAGTATTAACCCCCCACCTACACTTCACCTATTCAGTCATACACCAACCCCCCCTAACCCCCTAACCCCCCCCCCCCCCCCCACACACACACACATGCTGGTTGTTCTGCCTACATTCTGTCACTATCGTTGTTTGGCTAACAAGGACAGTTAATGTGACATTAAAGGAGTAGACAAGTTTTCACCGGAAGCTGACTGCTTGCAAGAAACAAAAAGCAGGAATTGTGGTAAGAAATGTTTATACTTTTATTACACCATTATGTATAATATTGTTGTAAACAACTTGGACTAACTGAAATGCCGTCTACAATTTATGGATAAAGCGGTTCCGTTCAATCGGTGAAGGAACTCAATGCCAAAGTTATCAGAAATAATTCATTGGCGTGCACAACTCCGGGTAGACGAGGGTCCACCCCTCTCCCCCCCCCCCCTCCACACACACCTTCCATTTCTTTTCTTACCACTGCTACGGGTGTACACTTCTTTTCAAAGTTCACACAAAAACTCAATAGTATTAGTAACAATACCTTGTGTTTAGAATGTACCACTAGTCGTATTAATATTCTTTTTTTCTGGGGGGTCCCCTAGCTCCCCTCCGACAGTGTATTCGCCCAAGGAGCCACATCCCTCCCATATACTATTCTTCATTCGCCTCTGGTCCATTAAAGCTGCAGCAGTCCCTACCTAAATCAGTCGGGGAGGGGGATTATTCCCCCATCCTTCCCTTCCATTTTTTTTTTATTCCTATGCACGCCACTGGAGACAAGACAATAATCCTGTAAGTCAAGCAAGAAATGTTAAGATCAATAAAAGGTCAAAACCTGTATGAAGGGGGTGGCGGGGAGTGGGGTTACAAAAAATGTGTTGTATTACAATATACTAGAGTCAATTTTAATATAATTGGCTTAATTTAACTATGATGTCGTGCATATGTTATATAAACACGTATAAGCAGACGTATAACATAAACCAAAGCAAATGAAGCAAATTGGTCCATCCCCATGTAGCTTGATAGCTTGTTGCGTTGTCGATATACTGTATCTTTGTGTTGTATTTTGGATGACATAACTCGATTCTAACTTCTTCATCGTTTTTTTTTTGTTTCTTTGTCGAAGGTAATATAACCTTTTTAATTTGAAAGAAAACATAACTATTGTTAACATCATCATCATCATCATCATCATCATCATCATCATCATCATCATCATCATCATCATCATCATCATCATCATCATCATCATCATCATCATCATCATCATCATCATCATCATCATCATCATCATCATCATCATCATCATCATCATCATCATCATCATCATCATCATCATCATCATCATCATCATCATCATCATCATCATCATCATCATCATCATCATTATCATCATTATTATCATTATTATTATTATTATTATTATTATTATTACAGTTTTACCCAACATTAAGCCTTTTGATAGTTCGTTCGAATGCTACATTTGTACTTCTAAGACCGCAGGGAGGGAATTAATGGTGTGTGTGGCGGGGATGGGCGGTGGATGGTCGTGTAGGCAGTGGCGGAGCGTCTATACAGTCAGAGGGGCGGCGGCCCCCCTGACGGACTCAAATGGACTGCTGGCGCCCTTTTCAGCCTTTATATCTGCAAATTAGCAAGGCCCGGAAAGGGTCATATCCGGCGATCTAGGGAGTATCTTTAATCATTTTTTTTTTATACGCTCCGCGCCAACCTGTGGTGGCGCTATGCTTTGATAGTGTCGAAAGCGCCCCTACAGACCATTATCGCCGCCCCCCCCCCCGACCAGTACCCCTAGCTCCGCTACTGCGTGTAGGAAGCTATCATAGGAGGAGGCATCTGAGAAAAAGATATTATATGATTGTATTATGCACCACCCTTCCCTCCCCGTCAGCCCTTTTCTTCATATAAGAACGCCAATAAGTATAAAGTAACGAAAGTAAACGTGCAGTCGTGAACTTTAATTTGGCTTCATCTGTTGAATGGAAAGCATATATATCAAATGAACTGGTAGATCGAGATTAAAACTCGCCATGGAATAAAACTGTAGGTAAAACGTGTACACACGACCCCAACCACAACCCCTGTGCCCCAACCCCACCCCAACCCCTAACTGAGACTCACCAGCAGTAACAGCATTTCTTTTCTCCCATATAATCATAGCAGCAAGTGTGTACCACTCTTATTATTATTCAGTAAATTTTGATTTTAGAAACATGTGCAAGGTGGCGCATGTGATGGATATATGCGGTAACTCCGTGTGCACCTACTTTGCGTATATTCCATTTGATGTAAATAGCATGCAAGCAGTCTCTCTGGCTGCTTTGTTTGAAAGTCAAACTGTATAACCGCTTTCTTTCGAACGTAATATTTAACCCATCCAGTCTCGACGAAACCTGTTGGAATTTATATACAGTGTAAGAAGCGAACGTCATTATTGTTTTCCGAGGCACTAAGTTCACGACTTATTTCACCGATTTACCGATTCGATTCACCGATAATAAAACCCCAGAATTTAAAAGCCATGCGTGAAGTTTGAGAACCCCCCCCCCCCTTGTCCCTTGCTTGTTTTGACTCAAGATATTCGCGAGTCTCATAATGGAGGAATCGGATCAAAACAACTGTGAAATCACATAGGTGAAGGATAAAACTAAACCACAGAGCAAAATCAAAGATATATTCTTAACCTTTGACCTTCTCGAAGTTACCGTATACCATTATGTATTTTACAGGAATTCATTGAACCCTTGAGCTAAGGCTGCTTAGCATGCATCTTTCGTGGCGATTATAAGCTTTAAAAAGTTGTTCCGTTCATGTGTTGTTGTTTTTTTTTACTTCGTAGAATGATGCACGGGTCTGCTTGAATATTCGAAAGGGGAACTGCAAGTTCCATAATTTGTAAGCTTAAACCCCGCCCCCGCCCCTTCCCTCCATCTTCACCCTCCCGACCTAAATAAGTCGCTACTCTGAGGACATTGAATGGTTCAAGGTTTTATATGATAACTGGCAACGGCATGATCAATGGTGAATTCCGTGGTTGATTCATACATGTATGTGCATGCTCCACACTCCGTCCTGCCTGAATTTTGTTTCATCCATTGCCCCTTGAATTCAACCGTCTCCATAGTCGGAGTCTTGGTATAATCTTTTTTATTCCACAGAACCAGCCATTCGTTTTATTTTCCTCGTCAAGGACATCAGCTTATTCTGCAAACTTAACTTATTCATCTCTTCATTTTGTTTGAAGGTTTTATCTATGAAGTCCAATCTCTGTGTTTCTTTTACAAACTCTACGTTCTTCTCGTGCAACTCCTGACAAAGCTCTTCCAGACAATCCAAGTCATGTTTGACCGCCTCTTTGCTTTGGCGTTCTGCGCTTAACGCCTCCTGAAGCTGCGCCTGTTCGAGTTGAAGGCGTATCAGACTCTGATTCAACCCACTCATAGATCGATCGGAAATGAAGGCGCCTTTCTTGTAGTCTCTGATTCGAGATCGAATCTGACTACCTCGGAGGATGGAGCCATTCTCATCTTCCCGAAGTTTGGCGTTTTCTTCCCGGACGGAAACGACTTTACTCTGATACCATCTCTTACGGAAATTCTCGAACGCGTCTGTGAGGGCAGAAAATGCAAATATAAAAAAAATAATAATAAAAAAAAATAAATAATAATAATAAAAAAATAATAATAAAAAAAAAAAATATATATATATATATATATATAATTAATTATAAATAATAATAAATCGTAATGAGTTGGAAAATCAAGAACAGTGAAAACATTTCCAGCCTCTACTGGGATTCGAACTCCGGCCTCCCGCTTTATATGCGGACACCCTAACCACTAGGCTATGGACGCTGATTCGGTACGTCCATAGGTTCGAAACCGGTAAGGAAGGTCATAATTCCACTGTAGTCGTTTGTCACCTGTATAGAACAATACTAGTTCTATTTTTGGTGGCCTATTTTGCCTTATACTCTAGAGAAAATATAGTATATATATATATATATATATATATATATTTGATTCAATCACTTTAAAGTCTTTAAAGAGCAGTCCAGATATTTAGAATATTTGAATGGCGAATATCTTGAAATCAATAATAGCTATAGAATCGTAGTCAGAACTTAAATATTTCTTTTTTTTGTTGGACTATGACATAATAATCAAGACATTCTGTTAACATTCTGCTAACATATCAACATATAAATAGAATCGTAGTCAGAACTTAAATATTTCTTTTTTGTTGGACTATGACATAATAATCAAGACATTCTGTTAACATTCTGCTAACATATCAACATATAAATAGAATCGTAGTCAGAACTTAAATATTTCTTTTTTGTTGGACTATGACATAATAATCAAGACATTCTGTTAACATTCTGCTAACATATCAACATATAAATGCGCTGATGATAACAGTATGCATGTAAGTAGTCAACTTCCATATGACAACAACAATATCTGCCCAAAAGCTAAAACAAAGTTTCTCTCAGAGCTTTATATGTATATAATAGTTAGCCAACCAAAAAAAAAAAAATCAATAATGTCGTTTGATGACATTACCTTTATCTTTTAGAAACTCTACAATCTCTTCCTTCGTTGGCTTAAAGAGATATCCAGATTTTGCCCGATGATGGAAATCAGCCACGGAAAGCTGTAAGTTTTAAGAGGTGTTATTCATTCAAGTTATATATATATATATTTATATAGGCTGTAATGAAGTCATGAACATCAGCGTATATATCCTCATGAAGGATAAAACTACTGAATCATAAAGCGAAGTTAAAAAAAAATCGAGAGATATCGCGTCATTACCGCTAACCTGGTATACTAAAAGAACATTTCAATACTGGCTATTAATTCATATGGGATTTTGTGAACCTTCGGTCCCTTACCGTTTGACCATTCCATTTGATACTTTGAACACCTATCTGTTTCACCAATTCCACGCCTTCGTCGAGTATTCTTTCTAAGTTATCCAGTTCCGTGTAATCGCAGATTTGCGGATATTCTATGGCAAGTTCCATGACGGTTACCTTCGCTGAGGAGATTAGTTTATATTTATCTTTTTTGCCGAGATGTTTATTTGGTCAGAAAAATGTAGTTTCTTCTATTTCGATATGTGACCTTATAAAATTAATTCTTCAGCAAACTTTCACAGTCCGTCTTCTCATCCGTAAATACTTTCTTTTCAAAATTGTTTCCGTCATAGAGCGCGCGGGCGTTATTGTAGACTATAGAA
The DNA here is from genome assembly GCF_037975245.1 of Apostichopus japonicus. Taxonomy (NCBI): domain Eukaryota; kingdom Metazoa; phylum Echinodermata; class Holothuroidea; order Aspidochirotida; family Stichopodidae; genus Apostichopus; species Apostichopus japonicus. The sequence continues at coordinate 16,268,830 of NC_092570.1, forward strand.
GACGCTGCCATAAATAGACGCCACAACGTATCTAGTTTCAGTTAGTGGTAAAGCGTATACGTGGCGATGTGCGCATATCATAGAAATTGATAAATACATTCCTAATCAATCTCTATGGCGCATATACATTAGAGGTTTGCCTATTGTTTGCGCTACGCGGCACTACAGCGTAAAGATATGCATAATGTTCCACTGTGTAGAGTTTAATTCATGGCTACTCTGTATAGACTGGTGTTCTGTGTGCGTATTAGCATGAACCATGGAGCTGAAATAAGTCTCTGCGAGTTCGCAACACACAGCACACGTACATGATCACAGATTTGAAAGAATGCAGTCCTGACGCATTATCAGGTTGTACAAAAACGGGAATGCAGTGCCTGATGGCCCAATTGTTTGCCAAGAATTATTTAATTACAAGTGTACACCATACAAAACAAAAAAGCGGTGTAAATAGGCTCATACTAACAGTGGGGGAAAAATCAGTTTGAGTATGTGAGCGACGTTGGAATAATCTTGCGTGCTTTGAACAAGCTCGCAAACACTCTGTCTAGATCTACTTTGTGACAAATGGAGAATCTCTAAACGCAAAATCAAACGCGTCAATTTCGAATTCTCAATTTTTAATAAAATCATTCAAGATGTATCCACTAGCCCGTTTTTCGCATCGAATATTAATTACGTATACGCAGATGTCTTTTCTTGCTCACCCTTAGTATATTCTGCCCATTCTTTCAGTATTAACGTATGTCGTAAATCATAGCTCCCAACTCTTGAGAAGGCAAATGCTGGTCCATGCTACGAATCGCCGTCCTGGGGGAGGGGTATAAGGGGAGGTGGTGCCCCCTCCCCTTTTGATTTTTTTTTAATCCTGGTGATGCCTACATGTAAAATGGTGGCACTTAAAAGGCTTTTGTCACCCAAAATTTTCTGAGAAATTTGCATTTTTTTGTGTGTAACATCAATATATTGAATAGTAGGTGATAATTCATTCTTTCCCGTGGCATGAAAATGTTCGCTGCTCGCCCCAATGAAAAGAAATATAGGCTAATTTGAGGTTCAAATGATGCTGTAAAGGAGGTTTTATACTCTATTATTGTATCTCTTTTCAGGTCAATCAGAATATACATGCAATAGAATCGGTTCAGAGTCAAACCCAAATGTCAAAAATTGAAACAACATTCCATGACAAATGAGAAACATCATCCATAATTCACTCCCAACCCAGACTTGGTTGTTGTTATCATATAAAAACATTAATTCTCGAGTTCTTTTGCCATAAATTATCCATTTATACACTGTAGGATGATATAATTACTTCGTCGAAATTATTCCAGTATGCAGTATGTACAGGTGTTGGTAGACTCCGACCATGAGACTCAAGGAGTTAATTGCCACCAGTGTGATCCTTTAATATTAACAATTTCGAAGAAGCAATAAACCTTGCGCAAGATCGTGATACGTGGCGGAGGTTAATCACTGAGCATGTCGGATAGACGAGACTCAACTTACTACTACTACTAGTGTGATCCTTTTTGTATATAGTAGCCAGCTGCTAAAAGACAGTCTGTTTTGCGTGGGATGAATGCTAAAGTAATGATGGTTGCTAAGTCAAAATTTGATGCAATTTTTTTCTATGTATACTTGACAATTACAATGCGGGTTTTTTGGACGCTTGCTCGGGTCAGCGGGTTTGGGTGTTAGAATGCGGGTACAACCCGCGAAATGCGTGTCAGTCGGGAGCTCTATGTAAATGTTGCACTCCCAGTGGTCAAATTTGCATGAAACACATGAACCGTTAACCGTTTATCGAAAGCCCCGAAAACGAGGATTTTCAAACAAAACTTGTACTAGTTGATAATCCGTCTTTATCCAAATTTTTCAACCGAAAAAAAAGGATGTTCAAACAACTTGGATTTTCGGTCGGAAACCAGGTTTTCCCCCTATAAACAGGTTTTTCAATTGATAATCCAAGTTTATCGGCGTGTAGCCTGGAAGTTATCAGTTGAGATCGAGGTGTAGCTTTATTTTATTGTTTTAATTGAAAATCCAGGTTTAATCGATCGAGAAACCCGGAATGATGAATTTGGAGTTTTGAATCGAGAAATGTTCAATTGTGTGGTATTTGGCTTCCCATAAAGCCTGTCCAATACATTACTAAATCATGCAAGTTAGTGAGAGTTTGGCACCTTGGAAGTTGGAATCGAAGATGTCAAATGGCCTCTGCACAAGGGGCCAGCTTGAAGGAAGGAGGCTCAAGCACATGTAAAGCTGAAGAAACATTCATTGAAGATTGCATTAGGCCCTTCATTCTTTTCAACTTTGACAGAGTGAAGGAACTATCGGTAGGGTCTGGAGTTTGCCTACTCTCTTGTCGCACAAACCTAGGCTAGCCTAACGTTTAGATTAGGATAGGCAAGGCAGGTAGCATTCGCCCATTAAAAGCCCCATTGACTTACACACTAACTCACAAAAGTAATGTGGTCTCTAAGTCTAGATAGAAAATCTAACTAGCTAAATGCTACCCATCACTGGATAGCTGACAAGTTGAATATTCTTGTCATCATCAATTTTCCGTATCATGACCTTGTCATTTTTGCTATCAGAGCCTGAAGTTTTCGTCAATTGTAAACAGACATCTTCACTCAGTAGTAAACCATTTTTGTACGCTGCCCCTGCGAGGCCTGACTGGGTCTAAAATTGCCTCAATTGAACTTAGTTTTGCACCACATGTACTTCCATTCATGCAAGACACAAAAAACCAGAATCTGATTGATAACATATCCAATTCCAAACAGATGTTCTTCCACTGCTTTTGGCACTTTTCCTGAAGGAGAACATTCAGGTAGACTCCATAGGAGTAGGCTATGCCACCAGCAATGTCTATAGCTTAGGCTATGGTATTAGTACTACAAGTTATAGTAGAAGTTATGGGAAAATTTGATCAGAGTTATGGGAAAATTTGATCAGAGTTTCATTCTAAATCTTTGCGTATTCGTAATATCATACCATGACAAACAGATAATGTTTCCTATATTTCTAGTGCCATTCTGCCATAGTAACAACCGCCATACCTTTCCGCCATAGGCTTTGATTTTTTCCGCCATGGCAGGAAGGATCGAAACCTATGGCGGAAAGACCTGTACATTTTAGGAATGGATTTTACAATGGTGTACAGGGACAGGGATGTATTGTTGAAACTTTCTTTGAATCGCGTGGAAGGATAGGTACACAGTGGAACGCACTCCCACCTGATCTAAAATCAGCACCAAACACCGCCTCCTTCAAGTTAATGCTGGGAAGTCAGCAGCACCATTAGCCAACTTGGAGGACTGCACGTCAACAGCCACATCAGTGGCGATTTGTGCAGTATTACACCAAGACCAAGACCAGTCATCATATGTGACGGTTCACTGGATAGACACAAGATTGGGGAATTGATACATACTGTAGTCTTTAATGTACAGGTTGATTGAATAGTTTTAATGTAAGTTAGTAAGAGTTGATACACTGTCTTCAAATATATAATAGTTGGTTGAATAAATTAGGCTGATTGTTTATTAAAAAGATCGATTCTGATTGTAGATATAAAAGACCGTTTTGTAGATTTTGCAGGCCTAGATAGAGTGAAGCGAATTAAATTTTTCTGTGAATTTCTTCGTTCCCAAGCCAATGCTAATCACACATACAACCATGAACCAACCCATCAATCTGTTACATTATATTTCTAACCTACATACTAACGTTACTCCTACCCACAACAACGTGCTTTTTCTGCCATACAAAAAGTGGATGACACTTTTTCTATGGCAGAAAAAGCACATTCTCTATTGCATTAGATCGATTCAGATTTTCTTCTGAAAATTGTTATCTGGACCCTGGTAATGGTATGGTAAAAGATTTAGAACAAACTACTGACGTTAGGCTACAGTATGTAACCACTAAGAATGACTGAACAGTGCAAAGAAAAAAATTAGTGGCTTGTTCAGTTTGCCTAGGAATATAAAATTTGGTTGTTTTCCAGCCCATAAGGGTATTTCAATCTCTAAAACTGAAATTTTTACCATTAACTTTCTTTTGACATTGAAGTTTGTGTCATTATGTGTAGCCAGTGTATTTGGCCAAAAGTTCTGTGCATGTGTACCGAAATGGCCATACTAAATCATAGTAATCTAACGGTTATAAAGCTCTTGGGTTATTGGCTACAGTTTTTGGTCTGACTGAATCACGTTATATCACCTATTTTCAGTCATTTGATCAAATATTGGCTGATATGTGACTTTGAATTTTGGTTTATCATTACCATCACAAGCAATAATGTGTCAGTTTCTGGTTTACATGTGACATTGCATATTTGGTTACTTTTTGTAACAGTATTCTTCTGTAATATCATCATTTGATGATATTTCCTCCTACATGTATTGTCTATTATATATTAACTATAAATTTACACTTTCCTCTTCCTTTTCAGGACAGGGATAAGATGACCAAAATTTCCAATGCACCCTTATTGATCTCCCTTCTCAATGTCATTAACTATCTGGCTATTGCTGAGAAAAGTTACCTTGCTCTTACATTTCTAGAACAGAAATGGTTTGTAAGGAGGGAAGTAAGTCTCTAAGCTAAAAACAAAATGTTCTTACGACTAAATTATACAGCAGCATCCATCCAGTGGATAAAAAAGTCTATCAGAATTGTCTTCAATTTTGAGGACGTTAAAAAGTATCTCCCTGTTTACTATATTTAGTCCTCCAGATTATTTACCAAGTAATGACGTACAGTGTTAAAAGTTGACAATTCACAGTGAGCAAAAATGCTTTCAGAATGGCAATAAACTGCTTATTGAAGAGAGACACTATAAGAGACCATTATTAGACTTTCTCACATATTTTAGAACAATGCTGATGACCATGGATTAATAGTCAGATGATCAGATCTGTATGAATGATTGTGTATTGACTATGTGATGACTGTGTAATGACTATGTAATGACTATGGAATGGCTATGGAATGACTTGATAACTATGGAATGACTCTGAAATGACTCTTGATGACTATGGAATGACCATGGAATGACCATGGAATGACACTTAATGACTATTGAATGACTCTGAAATGACTCTTAATGACTATGGAAAGACTCTGTAATGACTATGGAATGACACTTTATGACTATGTAATGACCATGGAATGACTCTTGATGACTATGTAATGACTATGGAATGACTCTTTATTGACTATGGAATGACTCTTATTGACTATGGAATGACTCTGTAATGACTATGGAATGACAATTTATTACTATGTAATGACCATGGAATGACTCTTGATGACTATGTAATGACTATGGAATGACTCTGTAATGACTATGGAATGACTATGGAATGACTCTTTATTGACTATGGAATGACTCTTTATTGACTATGTAATGACTATGGAATGACTCTTAATGACTATGGAATGACTCTGAAATGACTCTTAATGGCTATGGAATGACTATGGAATGACTCTTAATGACTATGGAATGACCATGGAATGACTATGGAATGACTCTTAATGACTATGGAGCTACTATGGAATGACTATGGAATGACTCTTAATGACTATGGAATGACTATGGAATGACTCTTAATGGCTATGGAATGACTATGGAATGACTCTTAATGACTATGGAATGACTCTTAATGACTATGGAATGACTATGGAATGACTCTTAATGACTATGGAATGACTCTAATGACTATGGAATGACTATGGAATGACTCTGAAATGACTCTTATAATGGCTATGGAATGACTATGGAATGACTCTTAATGACTATGGAATGACCATGGAATGACTATGGAATGACTCTTAATGACTATGGAATGACTTTGGAATGACACTTAATGACTATGGAATGACCATGAAATGACTCTTAATGACTATGGAATGACTCTTAATGACTATGAAATGACCATGGACTGACTCTGTAATGACTCTTAATGACCATGAAATGACTCTTAATGACTATGGAATGACTCTTAATGACTATGGAATGACAATGAATGACTATGGAATGACTCTGTAGTGACTCTTAATGACTATGGAATGACTCTGACTCTTAATAACTCTTAATGACTATATAATGACTATGGAATGACTATGGAATGACCATGGAATGACTATGGAATGACAATGGAATGACTATGGAATATTAAAGGTGACACATGACACAATGTTCTACATCTGTGATTAGTCAATGCCTGGTCAACTCACTACCTTGAATCAGCATGATATAACAATTCACTGTCTGCTGCCAATGGTACTTTCATGATATCATTTACTCACTGAAACCACACAGTGCCATAAATTTGTATTCTACTGTATTGCATATAAACATTATTGCATGATGTAAATGTGACCATGTTTTTTGTTTTTGAAAAAAAATTAAGTTGTTGATTCGATTAACTTAAAAACTACAGTATGGTACCTTCCTATCCTTCACTGTGTGATGAAAAGTATTGTTAAATATTGACTTATGTTTTGACAAAATGGTACAGTCTGTAAAAAATTTGGAGGGAAAGGAAGTATAAGAATATATCTTTAAAAGGCATCTTTTAAATCTTTCTTTCATGGGTGTTCTTCTTTCGCTTGCAGTCAGGGAAGGGAATCTATACACAAGCAAGCTCAGAGCTGCAGAAGATAGAACAAAGGAGTAAGCCTCATCTTCTCCAAGCACCGAGACAGGACGGCCTGGAATATTTGGTCTCACACATAGCAGAACAACTGGCTCAGTTTGTCAAAGCTCGACAAGAAATGATGGATTTGTATCCTTAACGTAAAGATAACAGGAGAAATGTATATGTATATTGCTTGGGGGCTGACTGACAAAAGTAGGACAAACTTAGGCATGTGTGTGATGAAAGAGGGGAGGGGGTGGGGGGGGGTGCTGGGCAGTTTGGGGGTTGGGGAGGGAGTTTACAAGGGTAATAACATTGTTTGAATACATCTGAAAGAATTGATCCGAGGGCAAATGATCCACTATAGACAATGCCAACCAAGAAATGTGCACAGTATAGATGCTACAAATTTTTAACAAATGGTGGGGGTTAGGGGTGGGGGTGGTCTTGGAAGGGTTTGCCCGATGGAAGCATTTTGATTTAGTGTGGATTTATTTAATAGAGAAGTTGTAGTTACACCTGCAGCCCTTCATTTCAGTTTAATAATTATTTAACAGTTCCGTTTTGTAACCGACATTCTGGCAGTTACTGGACAACTTTGTTTTTATGAATAATTACAGTTCGTGGTTCCTAAATTCCTACTAAATATTGTGTTATTTTACCTCTTATGGTCTTTGCTTGTATTAAATTTATGATGGTCATTTAAATCTTGTTTTGGATGTTTTGGACTACACTCCCTGCATTTTGATGTCACACATATCATTAAATGTTTATTTCTTAAATTTAGTTGTTTGTCTCTGTCAAATGATGAATTTCAGTCTATCATTTTCTTGATCGATAACAAAAAATATTGCAACAGTTACATGAAGCTGTGTAATCCGAAAGTCGAGACGGATTACTCCGAAATGTCAACAATACTGGACACCATATGCGAAAGGTTAGATAACATTTAACCAGCGCTATGTCTGAAAGGATAAACTTAAATGGTGGCATTAGGGAAGCAATGAAACCTAGCATCTGGAAGGTAGTGGGTTTGATCCCTGGCCAAGGTTAAGGTGGGGTTTCATCCCAGGAGAAATCCATGGTCTTCCCCTATCTGAAACCATCTTCCACATTGGACAAAAAAAAACCCCAAAAGACTTACAAGCCTCTCTGGTTGTTTCATGCCCAGATAAGATACTGCTGGTATCAGCAATAAACAGTTAAGTACTATTTTATGGTCATTTTGATTCATTTTTCCATATAAAGATGGTTTAAAGCAGGTGATTTATTTGTATTGAAAGCCCGAACATGTTCATGATGAATATGCATGAGTTCTTAAATATGTCATGAATTTCTTGCATCAGTGTTGCACTGTCAAGATGTTTAAGCCCTTGCAGAGAGTATGTCACCAGGTTGTTAACGAGCATAGTTGAGAGAGTATGCCTACAACATTGTCATAGCAGGTGTTACAAAATAGATCAGCAGATATGCTAGAAATTCAAAATATGGTCACCTGTAGTCAAACTATCACCTAGTTTCAAGCTAGAGGTTGTCACAGGAAATATTCAATGGTCTGTTTTGAATCTCCTCAATGCAGGAGCATATCTCATGTGTAATGGCTGGTTCATATTCCAATACATATCAGAGTGATAGATGTAAATGAAGCGAATATGGTGAAAACAATATGGTGAGAGCATGCCATGAAGATGTCTACTTACAATATATATTGTTTACATCTATCACCCCTAACATATATCAAGGAGGGTGAACAGGCGTTTATATCTCTTTGCCTTCTTGTTAATGGACGTAAAGGAGTTAATTCGGTGGATACCAGCTTATTGTTAAGCAGGAATTTTGACCAAAAACTTGGCAAAATAGGATAGAGACCAAAAGAAAAGTTTGCAAGATTAGGAAAAATATGATCGCTGGAAAGCTTGCATTCGGTTTGTGTTGTTCTTTGACATGAAAATACTGAAATATTATTGATCAATTAACTTACTGGTCAGACTCTGGAGGTCAGAGGTTATCACCTTTTAATGCCAAATAGATGCAAATGATTGTGACCACCTTAGTTGGTAGAGAAATCTCCAGGGAGTGCTCCCTTGCCCCTCCCCCTCCCCCCTTGCCAAAAAGAAAATAGATTCTTTCATAGAAGATGGTGATATAAAAATCTAAAAAAACCTAATAGTAATTGAAAAGTAATAACCAGATTTGCAGTCCAAGGCGTTTGGCATCCCAGTCCTGTCATATTTCTGAGTCCACGTCCACGCTCCTGGCATTCAAAGTCCCGAGCCATAAGTAACTAAAAATAATTCTCTTTACCTGAAATTTCTTGTGTCTTTGTTTTTGTTTTCAGATATAAAAACAGTTTTCACCATCCTCTTCTAGCTCCTCTGAAGAATTCTTGGACTCTGGAAACGGACATTATTCTTTCGCTCCTTCAAGCCAGGACTGCGATGAGTCATTGGCATTTCTTGCCGTCTCTTCTGAGATTACACGACGCACACACGAAGCTGGAGGTCTGGGGTTCTCCATTTAAGGCTAAAGAGGTTATATATTTACATTATCAGTAGATAGATAGATATTTATTCAGCCAATCGTATAAAAATACAATAAAATTGGTTGATAACAAGAGCTCAAAACATTACAAATTGTAAACAACATATAAGACGAAAAATAATGTACATAGATATGAAAACGTGCTATAAAATGTACACAAATATGAAAATGTACTCACAATATAAAGATGAACAAAAATATAAAATGTACCTACAAAATATTAAAGTGTACAAAAATACATAAATGCCCTCATATCCAATATAAAGTCTACAAAGTATGTAATTGTACATAAAATATTAAAATATTGGAGTATAAAATTATTTAACGGTTTTGATGCGCATTGAATATCTTCACAGCAGAAGGATAAAAACTGTCAGTAAATCTTTTAGAACCCCTAAAAGTATGCATTCTTTTGCCTGAGAGCAGGAACTTGAAATAATCAGTTGCTGGGTGGTAATCATCATTCAATATATTTTCAAAATAAAATAAAACTGTTAGCAAACTGCTTATCCACTAGAGAGCCTGTGTAATAGAATGTGTAAAATTAAGTTGGCCTGACGTTTCGATCCTAGCAGGATCTTCTTCAGAGGCTAAATGACAAGTAACAGTACAGAAGGGACAAAAACATGCACAGAGTACAGACAGGTTAATGAGCACTGTGCTCATTAACCTGTTTGTACTCTGTGCGTGTTTTTGTCCCTTCTGTACTGTTACTTGTCATTTAGCCTCTGAAGAAGATCCTGCTAGGATCGAAACGTCAGGCCAACTTACTTTTACACAATATATTTTCAACACGTTTTAATGTTTGCTCCTGGTAGAGTGAGTGAAGGGACGGTAGGCCTGTGCCAATGAGGCGCTCCGCGTTTCTTATGACAGATTTTTGTGTGTTTTGTACATTAGGTGAAATGACTGAATATTATTTGGAAGAAGTCTCTCTGGGGGCAAGGACCTAGGGGGGGGGGTGTGAGGAAGAACTGATTTTCAGCAAGACAAAGATAGTTTTGTACAGACTATATATCATCACAAACTGGTCAGAGGCTTCCAAAGAAAATCAAATTATGTTATATATTTATAAATATTGAAAATAAAAAATTTCATAGTAATAATTTGTTTTAAGTAAGTGTAAATCATTTGAATAATTACATTAAATAATTATATGATGATGTAATGAGTTAAATTGTTCACTAGATTTCATACAAATGATTTACAATTTTCTCCTTTTTTCCCCTCTCATCAGCCAAAGAAGAAGCTCTCGGCTTACGTCTCCGTCAAGAATAACGTGATCCCATCATTAATGTGTTGGTTGATGAGGTTCTACCTCGCCCTTATATCAAAGGTACACTTACATTTAAAAACATAGATCTTGTAAGAATGCATTTTGTGTCTGTCTGTTTTCTGACTTCATATAAAAGGCGAAGAGCCCGAAGGTTCAATCTCAATGACGAACTAAGATGAACACATACTGTAGAAATACAGGTTCAACAGACAAGACCGAAGATATTTACGCTTATTGGAACAATGAACAAGAGAAAGAAGCTGCTTGTAGATGGCCTGCTGGGGCTTAAAAGAATAGTCCAGGTCAAAATTTCATTTTGATACATGTTAAAGAGGAACATAATCTAAGCATTCTGGTGAAATTTGCATTCAATTCCTATATACTGTTTTTGAGATATTGACAGTTGAAGTTGCCAACTTTCTTACCAAAAGTGAACTTGGAGCAAACAGGTGTGATGTCATTGTTGCACATTAATAAATAATGTTTTGTTTTCCTTTAAAATTTATGTCTAATTTTAAACTCGACAATTGGATGCATCCATGATGTTAATGGACCATAGGTATTGGTATTTTATAAACTTCACATCCCCTTAAGACAAAACTAGTAACCCTATCCAATCCAAGGTCAAATCAATAGACTGAAAAATACAGAAAAACAAACATTATTTGTCAGTGTGCAACATTGACATCACACCTGTTTGCTTCAAGTTCACTTTTGGTAGAATATCAGATAACTTCAACTGTCAATATCTCAAAAACTGTACATAGATATTGAATGCAAATTTCACGAGAATGCTTAGATTATGTTCCTCTTTAACATATCAAAACGACATTTTGACCTGGACTATTCTTTTAAATGGTTGTAGGCTGGTTGTGGATGGCCTGCTGGATCTTAATGGTTGCAGTCCGAGTTAAGCTGTGCAGTATAATTAAAAAGGAAGAGTTTGTCATAGTTATTGCTCTATGTGATGACTGACTTAGCCAAACAGCTAAGAAAAATCTTATTCCACGTGGGAGATATCACAGTTTTTGTGTTTCTTCACACACAAGGCTGAAGGCTTGATCAAGTCTAAATATGACATCCACGACCCACATGTAGCGCTCCATTGTTCTTACGTTTTTCTTTGAATTGTTCCAATGTTTAATTTCCTGTAACGGAGATGGGTATTTTTGCAAATGCTGAATGAACAATGTTGAAGTCCTTAACATGATAGCAACGATTTCAGTGTGGCCTTGAAAATGCGAAAAGAATAACGAGTAACAGGTTTCAACTCCATACAGCACTGTGACATCACAGATTTCCAAAATGGCAGCCCTCAGACGCCGGCATTCAAACTCGGACATATTCCAAACAGAGGCAGATTTATTTTTCTTTTAGCTGATTGGGAGAGTTGATCTTCACAAAGATCTCTGTCACATAAGCAGACGATGCCGGGTCTCTCCTTTAAGCTATGTAGTATAGATTCTCGGGCAAGTTTCATGGTACAGACTCACGCTTGAAAGCTATTTATCTTGCACGTACCAGTGGGAATACTACTTGTACGCTTGCTGATAGATTTGGTGAAGTCAAGCAGCTCAGGGCGGTTTTTGTTCGACCCAGTCTAAATTGCCATCTAGGGTCGTTAGAACGCCTGCCTGCCATGTACTATTAAATGAAGGCATCAATTCCAGAAATCATGGTCACTTCACATACAGTCAGTCGATATCGAGCAATTAATATTTGTTAACGTCTTTTCATTGCCGTTTTCTCATTTCTGACAGTTCAGCTTCTACTTTCATGAAACTTTGAGCAAGCAATCACCTCCGGCAGACATCAAGTCACACTTATCCAATCTATCCATGGACTACTACAGCAAGTAAGTCTCTGACTTGTATATTTGGTCAATATATATATATTATCTTTGATTACGGAGCTTCTTGGTGGAGGAATGGGATGGGGGGGAGAGGGGGAGTAACACAAATGTCAAGAAGGGAATTTTTGCTGAAAGATTATAATGCTCCATTTACTGTAAAAATGATTTATATATATATATATATATATATAAAAACATATTAATGCAATCACCTGTAGCCATCTGACAATACCCGTAATAATACTACATATTAATCTGTATTAATCATGTCATAACTTGAAACCGTCTGTAATATCATCTATAAACCTGCCAATATATGTTAATCATAGATACGTAAAATCAGTCATTACCCGTAATCATATGTAACCATGAATGTCTTCATTATCATGTTTGCAGTCTTACGCACATTCCCTTACCTTGACTCTCTCCCTCTCTCCAGGGTGGTCACATTCCAAAAGAAGACGGATGCAAATTACATCATCCTGGTGTTCGATACTCACGGTTCACAGTACACGGGACATGGGTATCACTTTCCTGTCGGGTTTACAGAACCTCCCACAGGCTTGGACAGTTTTCCAGCCGTGTTTTCCTATCCAAGGGTAAGAACTGATGCTTTGGCCATGTACTTCATTGAAAGAGACAACTGTTTCATTTGAATACCTTCTATTTTATATACTTATCAATTTGTCCAAATTTCCATTTTTAATATTTGTTTTTTTTTTTCAAATGCAGTGATCTTGTTGTTGTCTGCAGTAAGTGGTTATGGAAAGCTGTGTGTGCAATCCTTAGAACATTGGCGGGCACTCTGTTTGGAACTGTTTGGCTATGTTTATAGTACTATTACTTTCCTGTATGTTGGCCACCCACACTGCTTGACTGTGGTTATGGAAGGCTGTGTGTGCAATCCTTAGAACATTGGCGGGCACTCTGTTTGGAACTGTTTGGCTATGTTTATAGTACTATTACTTTCCTGTATGTTGGCCACCCACACTGCTTGACTGTGGTTATGGAAGGCTGTGTGTGCAATCCTTAGAACATTGGCGGGCACTCTGTTTGGAACTGTTTGGCTATGTTTATAGTACTATTACTTTCCTGTATGTTGGCCACCCACACTGCTTGACTGACTGACACTCTGACTGAACTCGACCGTCCTGTCCTATATATTGATAGTCGTAAAGATCCCATTGTCTAACAACAGACCTCCCCCTGCACACCGCACCACTGATAAGTACACACAAGTGACACAACGACTGAATTCAGTCAATGTCCAGGGCTCGTTGAGGTCACATGCAAACTTATTTTCCAGTGCTTGGTTACTTTTGTTGGGACTGGACTGTCTTCATTGTGAACCCTGGCACTTTCGACTCCCAGTCGGAGCCAAACGCTGCAGGTTCAGTTTCTCCTGACTGAGGTCGACGTGACCTTAAAGAATCGATCGGTTGTAGTCTTAATTACAAGCACACTGTCTGAGGCTTCAGAAGCAGATTCATAATTCCATGATACGTTCGTGTTGTGGTAGCTTGAAGATTCATAATTACAACCACATGTTCCTGTTGTAGTAGCTTGAAGATTCATAATTCCAACAACACGTTCCTGTTGTAGTACCTTGAAGATTCATAATTCCAACGACACGTTCCTGTTGTAGTACCTTGAAGATTCATAATTCCAACGACACGTTCCTGTTGTAGTAGCTTGAAGATTCATAATTTCAATGATACGTTCCTGTTGTAGTAGCTTGAAGATTCATAATTCCAATGACAAGTTCTTGTTGTTGAAGCTTGAAGATTCATAATTCCAACAACACGTTTCTGACATGTGATACATACACAAAGGCTGTATTGCATGTATCAATTTCATTCCATTTCCATTCACCTGTGTTGATATTTGTTCTCCATGTATCATGTTTGTTGACAATAATTTGTATCAAGTAAAAGGGAGGCCACACTTGACACGACTTGACTATGGGTTCATCTCTCTTCCATCTCTGTAGGATAAACCAATTCACCTTTGGCCTAACGTTGTGATGCTTCTCAGTGAATCTTCAGGCGGAAATGTCGAACGACCGACTTATTGCTACGATATGGTGAGTTGTTCTTGGGTGCGAGGATATCCCGATCTGTGGTTGGATCAACGTTAAGGTTGAGTCAAGTCGTTGCACAGACTCAGGAGGGTTGTACCTGGAAGTTGAGTTACTTCCTGTTTGGATTCTAGTGACTCAAGTCATTAATCATTTCAACATTGGTTTTGTTACATTAAAAAACATTAAAAGCCATTACAAATGAAAAGTGTTTGAAAAGTCAGTTACTCATTTTAGCACTATATTACAAAAGAAAGTAGGTCGGTGGCATATTCTATCCGGAGAAAGGTGATACAGTCATCTCGGCCAGGGGTTGGCCAGGGGGGTTGGCCAGGGGGGTTGGCCAGGGTTTGTAAAGTCAGAACGGTTGCCCCTTCCTTTTACTAGGAAGAAAGTGCTGTTGAATGGTACCAACATGAAAATGACCATATTAGATTTGAAGTAAAGAGCTTCATCTAAATGTAACATCAGATAAAGGACATTGATACTGTTGACAATTTGCCTTTCTGGGCTTAAATTGGAATGATGACTCAGCAGGGGCGGCGATCTGTTTCAAATATTGGGGGGGACATTTGCTTGGGTGCAGGCGAATTACTATCTAAGCGGAGCGCCACCATTGGTTGGCGCGCAGCGTACAAGAAAATTTTTGGTTTTGATAGCCCCCCAGATCACCGGAAATGGCACTTCTCGGGCTTGAAAATGACCAACCAGATATACACTTTTGCCTGAGAACCAAGCTTTTCCCAATAGTTTATTTCATTCATTCATAACCTTTTTCAAGATTGTCACCAGTCACACATCATGTTCGACCTCATCGCATCTCCTGTGGATCATTGTTTTTGTAGGTAATTCTACGTAACGCCCCACAATACCCGTCAGCCACACTTTTCAAGGTTTTAAGCCTATTATTTGTTCAGAATTTGAATAATAAATTCACTTCAAAACATACCCATAATGTTGCACAAAATGTCATCTAGGGACAACCAATATAGAAAAACCCCCTTCAACCCCTAACAGACCGGTCAAAATTGCACGATTAGAGGGAAGTATGATGAAGAATGTTGGTCAAGGAATTTTCGAAAATTCAGACACAGTTAATTTATTGGCGTACAAATATTAAAACCTCTTATAACGGCTACTATAAAACTTCGACATCATAAACAAAATACCAAAAATATGCTCGAGGGGGGGGGGGGCGGTCTCCACCCTTCGGCCCCCCCCGGCTACGTGCCTGCGGTTAGAAATCTTGTAGGAAACTGGCCAAATGGAAACCTTGTGAACCCATATCGATGTGGATCATATGCGTGATTGTACGTACTTACACTCATACACAAGATATGTAGGGCCTACAGACATGATAATAATCATGAGTGACAACATGCTATACGGTCACAGGTCACAGAAACGACACGAAGAGTCATTCACCTCATGCATGATATTAGTTACCATTAGATACTACCGTATATTCCCCACCTAAAATATTGGGGGACATGTCCCCCCCCCCATGATCGCCGCCCATGTATACATATATATATATATATATTTATATATATATATATATATATATATATATATATATATATATATATATATATATTAAATATGGTTGCTACAGCCCTATTTTCCTTTTTCATCGGTAAATCAAATTCCATTACGGTTGCGGTCCGTCTAGCTATTCATTTCGAAAAAAAAGTAAAAACTACTTTCGGTCAGATATAGTAACAAATTGTGACACGGTTGGACAGGCGCCTTGCAAGGGATTTGCCAAGGGAGGGGCGAAGCTTGTAGGCAAACTATCTAAGCGTAGCGCCACCATAAGTTGGCGCGAAGCGCGAAAGAAAAATTTGGCCGAAAATGCCTCCCAGATCGTTGGAAATGGCACTTCCCAGGCCTTGTAAGTTGCATCTAAGCATTTTCTATTTTGAAATTACTAGCAATATCAAAAAAAAAAATGTGCAAAAAAAACTTTGCCACGAAATATTGGGGGGGATATTAGATACTATATCCCCCCCACCTAAAATATTGGGGGGGACATGTCCCCCCCGTCCCCCCCATGATCGCCGCCCATGTGACTCAGAAGGTATAATTATCATGGAGAGAGTTACTCCATTGTATTTGTATTTATCACGGTTATGCCGTATGTCAGAAATATCTGGACACTTTGAAATGCTCCTATGAAGGGAACATATCCTGGGGGGGGGGGGGGAATACCTGGATGTTTGGTAAACCAAGTGCTACTGTCTGGCTGGCCGGCCGGCCCCTGGATGAGCGCTTTGCTGTTTACGATATCGTGTGGTATTAGATATAATTGTCAATTGACCTTGCATCAATTTCGTTTGCAACAGAAACTGGAAATAATTGCATATGTGGACTTTTGATCTGTGACAACTTCTTCTGCACTGACTGAAGTGAAAGTCAAGTATGCTACACAGAGTATGTGACTGTTTATCTCGATAACGTTTATTAAGTCTATAAAATTACTCTAGTGAAGGCTCTTATACATCGACATTATTGAAGTTGACAACTATCAACTTAAGATTTGTAAAGGAAAAGAAGAAGAAAAAGCGGGAAGAAATGGGTCCTGGATGACATAGTGTTTCCTAGGGCCCGACCAGCTCCTCCACGCTACTGAATGCATCAAGCACCCCTTCTTTATTAAATTTTTATGTTTGTTCTCATTTTTTACCCCCTCCCAGCAACAACAGATCACATATTTCATCATCAAGGTGGACATCAAAATGAGCCTGCTTCTCGTCTTTGAAGCCAAGAAGTCAGAAAAGGACACGAACATCAGTAACTTCCTGCAAGGTACGGAAATAAAATTAAAGAACCGTTCCTCAATGGGCTAACGCTCCACAGTTGTCGAGATCTCGTGATATTGGAAGCCCATTTTGGAAAGCACAAAATCCCCGGGGAATGCAAGCACTGCAGAGATGATACCAGTGCCAGTTTTGATGGAAAGTTTACGAGTAGTAGTTTATAGGGAAACTATTGGAAGAAAATCTTTAAAGATCTGAAAATTAGTTTGAAACGTTAACTTGTCTGAAGACCGATCGGATCTGCTTATTCTCTCAGCCGTCAAGTAATTCTGATCAAGAATTGAAGTTTGTGACGATGTTTTGACAATTTTCAGCGTATAAGGGGATGCAAACTTGGACTGTTTAGGTCACAGCCAGTGACACGGATTGATACACAGAGGGAAGTGAACTGAATGGGGGCAAGAAGGGTGGGTGATTGGTCTTGTTCGTGGACCAGTGTTTATAGTCTGTAGCTACTGGTGTGTCTTCAGATTCATATGTTTAGAAAATTTTAAAAAATTAGAAAAGAAATAAAATAACAACAAATACCTCTAGAAAGCTTGCAAGAACTTCATAAACAAATGGATCAGACTTCATGAGTGTAAGGAAATGCATTGCTTTAATGAAGGTCAAAGGGCACTTGAGATTAACATAGTTCAAAGTCTTACCAGCTCATACATACAATAAACTTCAAAAGTAAACCATGTATGAAATTTACACTTAATTTGAAGTGTGTGGAGGTCAAAGGTCCTTTGAGGGGTCAAAACTTCAAATGTTGAGTGCACTGTTACAGTGAATGTTATCATATCAAACTTGTGGTCAATTTGATTCAGTTTGGCATTCTATACAAATGCATGTGTTTAGCAGAAACAGTTGGCAAATTGATTGCTTTCTATTTTCTTGATCTTAAAATGCGCTTTTGACTCTTACACTACACACATTCCAAGGTCAGTTAAGAAATTTTTGTATGTAATAATACAGTGTTTTTTTTATATATTTTTTAAAATATAATTCTCCATGTATCTTCCATATTTCGTTATAAGGGGGGGGGGGGGGAAGGTTGGTTGGTGGCTAGCCGGCAGAATCCTTTGAGAGCAGTAACCCAACCAGGGCTTGAACCGAGCCAATCAGGAATCTCCAATCACTGATGGAGCTACCAATTACACCATTTTGGTTCCCAATTAATAAAATTTGTTTCTTACCTTTATACTTCCACCTGTTCCAAAGAACAGAAAATTAAAAGGCTCTAGTTGGGCTTGAACCGGAGACTTGGAGCTTGTCTGACTCTTTGTTACAGATCACTAACCACTGCGCCACTTGAACTTTTGAGAAATAATGCTCGTTTGTAATATTTAAACTTCAGAATGGAAGGGTGAAAAGGGCAGAAAATTAAAATGCTCTGGTTGGACTTGAACCGGAGATATGGAGCTTGTCTGACTCTTTCTGTTCCAGGGCACTAACCACTGCGCCACTTGACACGTTTCTAAGTAATGCTTGTTTCTAATATTTAAATTTGAGGATAGAAAGGTGAAAAGAGCAGAAAATCAAAATGTTCTAGTTGGACTTGAACTGGAGACTTGGGGCTTGTCTTTCCTTTTTTTCATGGTTTCCTTCATTTTTCAACGACGACAAATTTTTTGATTAATTAACTTAGATTTATCAAGAAAAGAGCTCTTTAATTTTTTTTCTTTTTAGCAGTTTTTAACATGGTCTATGTCACCATAGGGGAAATTGTTAATGAAAACGTATCATGAATGTGAAGGCTGTGAAACTTTTAGTCTGTTTCTTTAGCCTTTGTTTCTTTGGTCCTCTTGCAGATATGGCTTCCTGTCTCAGAGGAACAAGGCTTTTATCTAATTTGAGGCAGGGTTCGAAGAATTGATGAAGAAGACTACCGACCAGTCCGGGGAAAATGTGCATCTAGTTTTTGAGGCAGGGTTTGTTGAACGACCGACGTCGGAGGGAATTTTTTTGACCGTCTGCGGACCAGTTTGAAAGACCGACGTAGAAGAAAGTGTTCCATCTAGTTCAATGGAGATCTGAAAGAACCTCATAGAGTTAGATCTAGTATTCTAGTCTGTGAGGCAGGGTGAAGAACTAATTTAAGGTTTGAAGAATTGGCCTTGAATGTAGTGTTTTGGCTTATTATGGTTGATAAAGTTTTAAGAGCTGATATTAAAAGGGTTTCTTATTTAGCTTCAGACGAGAGTTTCCCTTTCCGAGAGATGGCTGTAAAACGGTGGGAGTGACAGAGGATGAGATTGCAAGTAGTTTAACAATCGATGTGGAAGAATGGTGTAGAGTTTAACCTGCATCTACTTGTTGGCAGGGATAAGAACTCATTTTTGGCAAGTTTTGCCTTTCCAAGAAGGGGTTTTGAAGAATGAATGAATGAAGAAATTTTTTAAGTAGCATAAGAAATGGGGGAAAGAATTGCTGATGGAGAGAATATAGTCTCTGATTTAGTTTAATGCAGATTGTAAGAGAACTAAAGAGAGTTTTTACTGTCAGAGAAAATGTTTGAATTTGAGTTAGGAGGGATTTCATCTACCGTGATTGCTGGAAGAACTGTTTAGTGGACACACCTAAACAGACACACAGAACTCATTCTTGTGAAGATTTTTGCTGCTCAGTCTGAAAAAGGATTTAGAAGAGAAATAGTAGTTTGATATTTATCCATTTCTTTTAAGAAATAAAGAGCGTGGTCTTGTTCAAGAGTATCAGCATTAAAGTTAATAAATTAAATATGTCCAAAAGTCAATGGATTGAAATTATCGTACTGAACTGAGGTGACCCTTGACCCATTCTGCCCAAAACTTCAAAGGAGAAAGGTTAAAAGAAATAGGAAAATTATTGGGCTATTAAAGAGAACCTAGTTCCAGATTTCTCCTTTAAACAGATCTAACCATTTCTCTGACCAGCCTCCTTCTTTTGAGTAAATGCTCAGGATTGAGGAAGCGGGGAATGTTATCATAATAAAGGCAAGTTCTATTTTTGTAAGAAAATATTCATTAATAAAATAATGAAATGTATACAGCTTTTCCCCTTTTTCATAATATTTTCTTTTTATTTCTTTCAATCAATTTATGTTTTCATGTGATACAAGCACTTGTTGCCTACAGGAAGACACAAAATCTATTCTTGTTTTCTCCTTTAGAAACTAAAATAACAGATATAACTACTATCAGTCCAGTCTACAGAAATTAAACAATGAAACTTAAATTGAGAAAACAAGAAATTGTTAGTTGAAGAATGAAATATTGTCAGGCAATTAAACATCCAAGACATATCAATCTTTTCTAATTTAGGACACAGCTCATTGATTTTCCTGTTTCAAACAGCAAGTAGCTAGGGCCTACATCTCAGCCAGTTTGTTTAATATACGTAGCTGAAAGGACTTATTTTCTTAAATTAATTACGAAAGTATAACAAACAACGGCTTAAAATTAACCAAGGCCTGGGCTTCAAAGAACACATCAAATGAGTATCAGGATAGCATTCTATACCTTCCTACATCTTAAAGAATATTATCAGCAACAAACGAACAAAAACACTTTTAGTAAAGTAGTCATCGTGAATGTTCAATATTTCATCAGCCAACCTGGTTGTTTTAATTATAGTAGTACTGAATAGCTGGGCATAACTTTCTCAAAGTAAAGCTTCTCTTCATAAATATAGCAACGTACCCTTGCAGCAATTTGACCAATGTGGGGGCCTCTACGCAAACTCCTGTAGATGCAAAATTGGACAGATGTGTTCTTAGATAACTAATTAGAACCTCAAGACATAATGGTGAGAAAACAGTGTTGTCCCTGTCAGGATAATTACACCACCTCCTCCCACCCCCCCCCCCCATCCCCCTTCCCCACTATGAAATTCTACAGTTGCAACTAATGCTTTTGTAAGGCAGATCGGGATACGATCCAGTTGGTTTTCAATTATGTAAAATCAGTCCATTATTCCATATAATATCCAAAATGGTACAAACCAATGGTGACATTTGGTGACAATAGCAAATTCAGCTTAGACTTTATGACAGTCTAAGCACAACTGCCAACTATATATATATATATATATATACATACACTGACTAATATAGCTCTCAGGTACCTTAATGAGAGTGCTCTAAACATTTTGCTGAGCATTACAAAAAGAGTATATTCCAGACTAGCAATTCATTGCTGCGCTACTCAGAGTTTTGTGGACCTATCCACTCTTCGGGCTATACAGTAGTGCTCTGCTGAAAACAGTTTTAAATATATATTTAATATATATGTATGGTCCATTGAAGATGCAACTATCCAGTGACTATCTTGACAGGGTGTTAAGATTTGAAATGTTGTTTACCAATTGAAGAATGAACTCTCTAGCACTACATAGCCAAAGTGAGGAACA
The DNA here is from genome assembly GCF_037975245.1 of Apostichopus japonicus. NCBI lineage: Eukaryota > Metazoa > Echinodermata > Holothuroidea > Aspidochirotida > Stichopodidae > Apostichopus > Apostichopus japonicus. Next base: position 16,290,428 of record NC_092570.1, read on the forward strand.
TCAAGGTGGTCCTACATTTTCCATCAATCATCTGCAAAACAACTGTGTCCTTTTTTTGACAGGTTCAGCCTCTTAAAGCCAAACACGCATTCACACACACAAACACCACCTTGATTGCATAGGCTACTTGCCTGCCTATGGCAAGTAACTTAAACCTGTAGCATCTTATATGCAAGGATCACAAAAACAGTTTTTGAAACTGGATTGCAGATTCATATGAAACTTCCTGTATATATTGGAGATTTAGACCAAAAAATATTTAAAAAAAAAGAAGAAGCAAAAAAACAAAAAAGCTAAGTATTTCAAAGTCAAGTCTTTTGATACATATGATGATGCTTAGCTATGGAATCTCTTAAAAAGTAACAAAATAAATAAATTTAATGTCTACACAAAGACAGGTTTTGGATCTGGATGGCAGACTCAAAAGGCATTGTATTGTAAACTGGAGGTTTAGAACCACAAATAAAAAATAAAATAAAAAAAATTGAATGTAGAAAAAAAGAAGTTAATTACTTCAAAGTCAAATCTCTAGATATGAACTTGATCAGGCTTAACAGTCAGCTGCAGAAATTTATTCAAAAGGAATAAATAAATAAAATAAGACAAAGTAAAATAAAACAAATAAAATTCACAGAAATAAATTTAGCAGTGTGCTACTCTCCTTATATGTTCTGTTTGTTAATATCTTTGTTAGATGAAATATAAAAGATAAAAGTAATATCAAAGATGTCATACACACACACATACACACCCCCCCCCCCACCGCCAAAGGAAGGGAAAATTATGTCGGTTTTTCGTTCTTCCATAAAGCTTAAATTTCAATCTCTCATAAAATTTCCGAAAAAGACCTGAATCAAAGGAAAACAGTTACACACACACACACAAGGAGACATATATTTGGATCTACTATATGATTATACCATAATTTGCTATTCCATAGTCTGCTGTTTGGTAGGATAAGAAGATATCATCACAATTAAAACTATTACATGTTATCACATCTGCAATAGAGACAGTTCTTGTGTATTTAGGGGCTGTGTCAACAGTAGGATGCCTGACCGGGGGCTGCAGCGTCCTGCAGCCCAGGCTGTTTAGGACAATCTTTTGTACTCAGCAGTCTCACACAATATTTACTGCTGCTGGATAAGAAGAAGATATCAACATAAAGCTGAACGTGATATCACATCTGCACTAGAGACAGTTCTTGTTTATTTAGGCGCTGTGTCAACAGTAGGATGCCTGACCGGGGGCTGCAGCTTCCTGCAGCCCAGGCTGTTTAGGACAATAATTTTTTGTACTCAGCAGTTTCACACAATATTTACTGCTGCTCCACATGTAGAGATGATCTACATTGTTTGATATCAAACATGTCTTTAAATATATCCAAATGTCAATCATCCTGACAATAAATTAGATAAATATGCTAATATAAATATTTCTTTCTATAATTTAGTGTTCACGTCCAATTTTTTAATTTTGATTTGATGACATGGCATAAGAAAGTTGGATTGCAATTATTAAATTTTTTTATTTCTTCCCTGAAACAGTGAGGCAGCCTTGTTGGTAATATTTCTACGAGGCGTTTGCAAAAAAAAAAAACCTGAGGCGGCCACCTCACAAAATTACTCACAAGCATACCACAGCACACTGAAAATGACGAACAGAAGAAAATTAATATTCTGAAAATGGTATACCTCCTTTCATAATTTACTGCAAAAAATCTAAAACACAGCGAAATTCAGTTGCAGCTAAATTGAAGTAAAGAACAAATGCCCCCAAGTAGAGTTATATCTCCATTGTTAATGTATCCTCTTTACCGACAATCAACTCGCAGCTATCCAAATGGAATGTAAAACATACATCTTTCAAAATATATATCTCTGGTTAATATGTTTCTTTTAATTACATAACAACATATCTAGCCCTGCCTTCCCCTGTCATGAGTTTTGAACAAGTCACTTCTTAAATGGAGACATAATTTCAAAGCCTTTTTTCACACAACAATTTTCGTGCAGTCAGTCATCCTATAAAATTGGAGTGAAATTTCTGTTTTTATGCATTCTTGCAAATCTGTAACGATTGTGTTGTTTTGTAACAATCTGGTCATAAGATGACCAGCTGGTATTATTTTAACCAATTTACCTATCTGGCCACACATTCACCAGCTGGTATTATTCAAACCAAGTCACCAATCTGGTCACAAGTTGACCAGCTGGTATTATTCAACCCAAGTTACCTACGTGGCTACACATTTACCAGCTGGTATGATTCAAACCAATTTACCAATCTGGTCACAAGTTTACCAGCTGGTATTATTCAAACCAAGTCACCAATCTGGTCACAAGTTGACCAGCTGGTATTATTCAACCCAAGTTACCTACGTGGCTACACATTTACCAGCTGGTATGATTCAAACCAATTTACCAATCTGGTCACAAGTTTACCAGCTGGTATTATTCAAACCAAGTCACCAATCTGGTCACAAGTTGACCAGCTGGTATTATTCAACCCAAGTTACCTACGTGGCTACACATTTACCAGCTGGTATGATTCAAACCAATTTACCAATCTGGTCACAAGTTTACCAGCTGGTATTATTCAAACCAAGTCACCAATCTGGTCACAAGTTGACCAGGGTATTATTCAACCCAATAACCTATCTGGTCACGAGTTTTTTTTCCAATTTTATTTCAACATTTTTTCGTTGCATAAATTATAATTTCAACATTCTTTCGTTGCATAAATTATAAAGGAACATAACATGAAAATAATTTATACGATTGATGAAGTCTTTACGAAAATAAGAGATTGCATTTCTTAAATGCATTATGTAAAGTATTATAGGAAATGGGCGCATGACATTTAGAGTTTGTAAATATTCTTCTACTTGAAGCATAAATTTAAATCGAAATAAAAATTTGTTTAAATTAGGGAGTTCTTCTTCAACTTTCTTCTTAAAAATATAATATTTTGACCAGCTGGTAATATTAAACCGATCCCCCCATTTCTGGTCATAAGTTGACCGACAAAGTTTTTCAAACCCATTCATCTTTGTGGTTCAAAGCTTCCTCTGCTTCTTCTCTTTACTCCATCTGAAACTCTTCTTTCAAACCGTTCTCTTCCACATTGACATAATCTTCTACATTCTGAACTTTTTCGCCTCTGTTTATACTGGCTTCCTTCTTTTCCTTCAGCCGTTTCAACATATACAACACTGCCATCGATGAAGCACCTAAGAAAAAGGCCCCGGCCCCAAAGAAGAATGATATGTTGTAGTTTCCGGTTGCGTCATAGAGGAAAGCTGCATTTCAGGAGAAAGAGAAAATATGATATGATTTTACTGATCTCCCTCATCCACAGCTGTCTGTAAGGACAAGTCCTTAAAAGTTTTCCAAAAAATATGTTTTAAAAGAGTTTTTATCATATCATTGATCATATTAATAATATATAAACCTCAAACCCACAAAGCAACAGTTTACACAAAGTATATACAGAATATTTCAGCTCCACATTAGAGCATTTTAATTTTCTGCTGTTTTCCTGCTTCCATTCTGAATTCTGAAGTTGAAATATTATAAACAAGCAATTATTTCTCAACAGTTGCAGTGGCCAAGTTGGTAGTGCTATGTAACTGAGAGATTCAGACAAGCTCCATGTCCTGAGTTCAAATCCACATGAGAGCATTTTGATTTTCTGCTCTTTTCCTGCTTCCATACTGAGTTCTGAAGTTGAAATATTAGAAACGAGCATTATTTCTCAACAGTTGCAGTGGCCAAGTTGGTAGTGCTCTGTAACTGAGAGAGTCAGACAAGCTCTATTACCTGAGTTCAACTCCATGTGAGAGCATTTTGATTTTCTGCTCTTTAACTGCTTCCATACTGAATTCTGAAGTTGAAATATTAGAAACAAGCAATTATTTCTCAACAGTTGCAGTGGCCAAGTTGGTAGTGCTCTGTGACTGAGAGAGTCAGACAAGCTCCATTTCCTGAGTTCAACTCCATGTGAGAGCATTTTTATTTTCTGCTCTTTAACTGCTTCCAATCTGAATTCTGAAGTTGAAATATTAGAAATGAGAATTATTTCTCAACAGTTGCAGTGGCCAAGTTGGTAGTTCTCTGTGACTGAGAGAGTCAGACAAGCTCCATGTCCTGAGTTCAAATCCACATGAGAGCATTTTGATTTTCTGCTCTTTTCCTGCTTCCATTCTGAATTCTTAAGTTAAAATATTAGAAACAAGCAATTATTTCTCATCAGTTGCAGTGGCCAAGTTGGTAGTGCTCTGTAACTGAGAGAGTCAGACAAGCTCCATGTCTTGAGTTCAACTCCATGTGAGAGCATTTTTATTTTCTGCTCTTTAACTGCTTCCATACTGAATTCTGAAGTTGAAATATTATAAATGACCATTATTTCTTTAACAGCTGCAGTGGCCAAGTTGGTTATTCTCTGTGACTGAGAGAGTCAGACAAGCTCCATGTCCTGAGTTCGACTCCAGCCAGAGCCTTTTACTTTTCTGTTCTATGGAAAAGGTGGAAGTATAAAGGTAAGAAACAAAGTTTTCCCATTGGGAACCAAAATGGTGTAATTGGTAGTTCTGCCAAGAGGCCATTGGGACTCTCCTGATTTGCTGGGTTCAAGGCCAGGTTGAGGTGAGAAAGGGAGAGTAAAAGGAGAGAGGCGAGAGAGTGTGGCGAGAGGGAAGGAAGGAGGGTGTGGCGAGAGAGGGTGTGGTGAGAAGGGAGGAAGGAGAGTGAGGCCAGAAGGGGAGACGAGAAGGGGGAGGCCAGAAGGGAGGAGGGTGCGTGGGTGAGGCGAGAAAGGGCAAGTTCCCAAGCGGCCAGGTGAGTTAGCTGTTACCCCCTCCCCCTGACAAGGTTCCCAAGCGGCCAGGTCAGTTAGCCGGTACCCCCTCTCCCCCGACAAGGTTCCCAAGTGGCCTCCCCATCCCAGACAAGTATCAGAGGAGAAAATGTTTTATAAAATGTCCAAGTCCAAACAAGTGGATCTTTAAATATTTGAAAAGCTACATATTTCAGTTTCTCCTCTAATGGTCTAATGGTAGCGCAGAAGGTTTGCATCACAGGGTCCCTGGTTCAAAACCAACTTCTGCTTTTGCCTCTTTTAGTAAAAGAAATTTCCCAGGAAAGAACCAACACAAGAAAACCAAAACAAACAGCTGATTTTTCTCACCTTGTAATAGTACAGTAGCTTATGCAAAAACACAACCATAAAAGTTTATTCATATAGATATATCTTATAGACAAATAGATATATATATATATATATGTATATAGATATATAAATAAAGACAAAGGGAAAAAAGTCAATACATCCACTTAGAACCAAGCATTGCAATTCAAAGAGATGAGTTTAGTAGTCAGGATATGCTCAGAAATAGTTGAGTGCCGGGCAGATTTGTATGGTAGTGTGATCCACGTCCTGGGCGTCACATACACACACACGCACACACACACTTACACACGCAATTACCATCGCATAGATTCCTAGTGCCTTCAGGCTAGGAATCAAAATATGGCATTACTTGGATATCTAAAACATCATGCACAACATGACCTAATTGTTTAAATCCAAACGGTGTCTAGGTACAGAAAACAGCATAGCTGTGCATTGTGGGAGCCCTAGACATGAATATTCATAACGTTGTTGGTGCTTGATCATTCTCTACTTACGTTCAGACATCCAAAATAACGAGTACTCAGCAAAAAAGTTTCACAACATGAAATTTTTACAATTTTCAGCATTTCAAAATGAAACATATAACAATGCCAACTTTCAGCTGTTTACACATACAAACACATACGCCACCCACACACACGCTTACATAAATGACATTATATGGTAGCATCTGTAGGCTTCTAGTGCTCAACATGTGGCATAGATGGAATAAAAAATATGCTGGTTATATACCTGTACTGTGGCCTAGTGAATAAGGGTGGTGGCATTTGAAGCAATTAGGTTTAGCAAGCAGGAGGTTTGGGGTTCAATGCCCGACTGGGTCATCGGAAAGGAGGATTTTTTGCATCCAAGAGTAATCTACTGTTTTTTTCCATTTGAAATAGACTTTCTAAAATTGGAAAGATTCCAAATTTGAGTTAAAATGTTGAATCGGGAGCCACCTGGCGTGAAAGTTGTAATCCACGAGCCCTTGCGGGGCTGTTCTCCCCACATTCGTGGACGTTAAAATGACTGCCTGATACTGTGATTATGACAATGAAAGTAGGCACTCCATCAAGCTGTCCGACTTCAGTTCCATGTTAACTACCTAGGCATCACATGTATTTATACACACACACACCCACACACAAAAGACTTAAATCATTTCATAACTGAAGATCAACAAAGTTTTGACATTTTCAGACCCTTTAGAAGTTCTCTCCATTAAATATGACATGAATAAAAGGTATTAGGCTCACCCATGAAGTAGACCCCGATGAGGTTTCCCGTGCCAAGAAAGGTCATCGAGATACCCCAAGCATTGGGCACGTTGGTCGGGGGCACGGCCTCTCGGATGCAGACGATCGTGACGGCGATGGCCATCCCACTTCCAGCACCGAGGAAGAAGGCGCAGATGGCTAGTCCAGCAAACGACGCGGTGAATGGGTTGAGGAGGTCGCTGATGCAGCACATCATCGTGGAGACTATGAAGAGCATCATGGGCGATACTATCTTCAGGTCGATCAGGACGCCGTGGAACAGACGAAATGAGAAGCTTCCGATCCCGACCAGCGAGATGAGCCAAGAGGCCGTGGTCTGCTCGATACCCAGATCGAATACCGCTTTCGAGGTGAAGAAAACCAAGGACGAATAGTAACCGAATCCCAATAAACAAAACGCCACAAATATGAAATTGATGGACGGCATCTGCCAGATTAATTGAAGTCCGAAAAACTTGAGGCAACGCCAGAGGTAGAAATAACAAGTTCTGCTCGATTCTGCCGCGGAGGTATCCTCGTCTTCCGCTGCATCGTCTGCGAGCTGTTTATGTTTGGTCTTCTCGTTGATGAAGTAGAGTTCCCGGTCGGATGGACGAAACAGGAGGCCGCAGACCACGAGGAGGAGGACCAACGCTGCCAGGATGGGGAAGGTCCTTTGCCATGTGAAGGTATCGATCAGTAATTGCAGGAAGGGAGGTACCGCTAGCATGCCAATGCCTACGCCAGACATTGCGATCCCATTGGCTAATCCCAGGCGCTTCTGGAAATAATGACCAATGACGGTGACTGCGGGCTGATAGGTGAAGCCTACGCCAATCGCTGAAAAATAACCAAAATAACATTACGAGATTATATCAATGTTTGCATGCAAAGTATCACCATCACATGAGGGTCTTTGTTTATAGCTCAGTTGGTTGCTCCATGTAGTAGAGTTTAACTCGTCAATGTTCCATAGAGAAATTCCCATAAAAAATCTACTCTTTTTATCTACTTGCTAACATAAGAAAGCCAAGTGCTTGAATATTTCAGATATTCAGACTTCAAGGACTTGTAAATTAAATAAAAAACAAAAAAATTAAGAAAAAACTAATAAAACTTTGTGGGATGCAACATTTTCTGTATTGGTCTGTTGTATCCAGTAGACCTCTAAGTAATAGGGATATACCCGATATGTGTGATTATTAACCAGCTTGGTCAAAGTTACGACATTATGAGCTTCATGGAGAACAATATGGGGCATGTGCTCAAAGCCTTACATTTGTATGTCAGTACACATTAAGAACATAAACAAATGGAAAGTACTATAACAACCATCAGTCTGTCAAATATTTACACAAGGTTTGTAGCTATTAACTGCTTATTATCCACAAATGTGGGCTGCTCCCAAAAGCCATATGAAGCAACTGATCAACCATGCTGGCTGTAAGTCTGGCAGATGCCATAGGAAACTTGATTTCAGCCAGTAGTTTTTTTCTTTTTACATGAACCAACTTTTTTTTTTATAACAAGAGAATAAAATGGTGGAATTCTAGCCCTGCAATGTCACAGGCTAAGGAAAAGAGCTTAAGTGATCATTTAGAAAATATACTAATCACCAACAAAAAATTGTTGCCCCAAATAAGTCCTCATTAAAAGTTACAAATTTTGTCTAATTTGGCCAAATTTGTCACCCAGACAATTTTGTTTGTCTCCAAACAGATTTTCAAGCGAGAGTAAAAAATGGAGGTAAACCTTTAAACAAACTTAGATAACATTCCCAAACTTTGTAGCCTCCCAGGAGATGAAAAAAGCAACAGGCATACCTTGTTTCTCCATTACTCCTGTACCTTTTGGCTAATACCAAGGACCACATCATTGTCCAGTAACCAACAGTATCATCATTGTGGTAGGTTAGCTATATATGTAAGAGTTCACCTTTGTTTAAAAGTAAACAGACACAAGGAGACAAATACCCTACCACCTTTCTTTAGTTCATATGACAGAGATCTTTGTGAAGTACCCTCTTCCCCAAGCAGCCAAGCAGCTGAGAAAAAATCTTGCTCCATTTGGGATGTATCCTAGTTTAAAAGACGTGCCTGGGAGCTTTCATTTTGTAAACCTATGATGTCACCATGCTACCACGATCTGTACCTTCATTTACTTTTGCTTTGTTTGCTTTTCATTTTGCCAAAGCAAAATGTGTTCAGTGTTGATGCTGAAACCATTGCAGCATTTGCAAAACTCATCTCTTTACCCGAAAATAAACATTGTAATAAATAAATAAATAAAGCAAAAAAGCATTATAATAATGAAGCACACGTGGCTTGATGATGTCATACTTGGACTTGATCAAGTCTTTAGCCTTGTGTGAAAAAAAAACAAAAAAAAAACAATTCAAATCTGTGATATCTTTGGGATGGAATAAGGATTTTCTTAGCTGCTTGGGGAAGTCCTTCAAGCATCTTGATCACATAGACCAATCATGATGGTAGGGGTATGTGTCTCCTTCAATATAATGAACTATGGATTCGTATAATATTTAGAGCACAGCTAGTGACTTCATAGATTACGCAATCTGATAAAGTCATGGCATCAGATATTCATCTATATCAACATAAAAAAAAACATAGAACAGTAAAAAAACGTAAGATTAAAGATATCAATTTACAGATAGTTTACATATCAATATTGTCGTGAGGCAGAGATGGTAAATGTTTGTAGCGAACATTGAGAGAAGCATTCCCAAACTCATGCTCAGTCCAGAAATGATTACCACCAGCCGACATCCGAATGTTTTGGACAGACCACCCGCCGGTAAACCTTGTAAAAGAAAGAAATAAGGAGGAAAAGAAGGGAAAAACAGTTAATATTTATTAATTACTGTACATAGTGATAGGTTTAAACATGTAAATAACATTAAAAAGAGAAACAGATTTATATAAATATATTAGAAATTAGAAAACCAGTAAGGAAAGGTGGTCTTTCCCCACTGTAGGCTTTTGTCACCTGTATCAAACAATGCTAGTTCTGTTTTTGGTGACATGTTTTGCCTTACTCTATAGATCAAACATGATGCTAACCAACTTGAAATCATTTGTGATTCCTAAAGCCGGATCTCGAAAGAGATACTTTGAACAGACTTTATGTTAATGAAATGGAGGTAAACGAATGTATAATGAAATCGTAAATGAGTTGGAAAATCAAGAACAATGAAAAAACTTCCAGCCTCCACCGGGATTCAAACCCGGGCCTCCCGCTCTGTACGCGGCCATCTAACCACTAGGCTATTTATTGCAAGTTCAATGTTTCTTTTCATTGAGATGTAGGTTATATGTATCAGGGGTGCTACGTCGTTGACTCGGTGAGGATGTTCCCAGGAATTTTAGCCAGCTTTTCTCCAACCCTTTACAACAGATTTACAAGAGCAGATTTACAAGAGCAGTTTTACAATACCAGAAAATGAGACAAAACCTGGTAATGCCTGTAGTTTTCAAACATGTTTGTGTGACAGTACACATATATACAGTACAGCATATCTACAAGTATGTATGAATGCTTTCATTCAGAGACAAGTGTCAATGACGTCAGTTAGTTTTAACATTTTGAATCAAATCAGCAATATAGTTGAACACGTGAAATCATACAGTTTTGTGTCAAAGATAGTTACTCTATTTGACTTTGCCTTTATAATGCCCAAGCTACAGTATTTCTTCAACAGGAAACAGAAACTCCAGTCAAAAATGCCAACTCTAGAAGCATGTTTTCTAGCACGAAATCAACGCACAAAGTATGATGAGTTACTCACTGTATAACAGGTTATATTACACAAATTCTGTGAGTCTGTCATTCCAATCTTACCTGTGTATTGAAACTAGTAGTATACAGTGTAGGTGCAGTGTGCGCATCGTATATTTTTATAATATTATGCAGGTACCCACAGTAGCTATTTTGCACTGTACAGTTACAGTATTCCCTGTATCTGCACCAACCAGTGAATTGTAATAACATTCCTTGCTTATAGTTAATACATGCTGACTGTACGTAACAGTTGCACAAGTCACATATTGGGGGTAAAGGAGTCTACCGTACAGGGAAGGACTCCCCAACCACCCCCCTACTTTGAGCAATGTTGGTATAATGGATGGTAAAAAACACAAATGTACATGGACTGATATGATTGGCTGTTTATTAGTAAAAACACAAATAATCATGGACTGATACGCTTGGCTGGTTGCAAGTAAAGATAAAAGCTGTACAGGTACTGATATGCTTGGCTAGTTACACTGCACTTTTTGTTGAACATAGTAGTTTTGTTCACAGATTCAAGAATATTGTAATTGGTAAATCCACTTTTAGTCCCGGTTTCAGGTGTTGCTCACTACCGCCATAAGGTAATTTTCACCCTAAGTTTACAAGAACAGTCACATTCTAGCAGATCACCAGTCTATGACAATGGACACATATGTGATTCTCCAATAATTGTTTACACTAAAAGGTCCGATGAAAAAGTCACTCAACGTGGCAAACTAGCAAGAGCCATATATCAAGACCTCTCTCATAAGATTCCTGCTCAAGAAACCACAGAGTAGATTCGCAAAACATTCGCATTTTTTCCAATACCTTTGAACTTATTATGTAAAACCTTATTTTGGATATCACATGATCATTATTAATGCAGTTTCATAGACTACAAGGAAGAAAACAGAAGAAGAAAAAAAAGGTACTGGACAAGATAAAGCTGCAAAGACAGATACATGTGTTGATATGAATATTAACTGAACATATGATCTACGTTTTTTTTAATCCTTTTGCTAACATCATTGGTTTTTGAACATTGTATGAACTACTAAAGATAATGAAGTACATTTCGTAGAGTGTCCGGTTTAATATCTGCCTTTATCGTATACATAGTCCTACAGCAAACTCTCGCGATGTGATGATAAACGCTAGAGGCAAACAGATTCACTACGAATATAAAATTTTCTTTAAATTGAGCCCTGGACTAACTTTGTACACTGAAGAAACCTGTACATGTTATCTCTTCAGTTGGGGTAATTTCTCCAGCAAGGACCACTGTACATATATATACATTATTATTATTTTTGTAATTCATATTAATTTACATTTTTCTACATGTCTGCTACAGACCAGCCAAATTTCCGCACACCCTCGCTCTGAAATAATCCTTACGAAATGTCCATGTTTTTTGAAGGACATACATAGGATATATACACTAACCTATTCACATACATACACATATGCAAGCCACTGAAAGATTTGTTGATTTAAAACAAGAGAACAGTTTGCGATAGAATACCTTCTACACTTAAAAATCAACAGACTTGGTAAACTGTACATGTGGCACATTCAATACAAACTTAGATTGAGTCATCCGTGACTCATCTATGGTTCAGCTGCATGTACATCAAATATGTATACAAAACATGCAGGCATATGTAGCTCATTTAAAGGGTGTGAAGACTCGCGCAAAAAAAACGTCTAATGTCGGTAATCTGACCTAGTTTCGAATGAGGTGTAACAGAAGTGTTAGACACTAGTGTACAGTCAGTACACACAGCTGCAGTCAATACCCACAGCACAGTGTACAAACGATACAGCGATGGACATCTCAGGTCCAGCTTAAGATAACAAGGTATCACGTTTCATTACTGTACTGTCTGCATTTTGTAGCGACACAAACAAAACGTCACTTGCAAGCAACGGAAAGTGAACTTTTTCAGATGGCCGTATGCGGTTTGGGGCGAGTCTTCAATGCCTTTAAGTCTCTTACCCATGACTGGTCCCATAAATCCGAGAATGACCCCGACCAGACCCGCTGTCTTTGCGTTGATGTCGAAATATAACTGCCACTCAACTAGGAATACACTCAGAGACAACATGTAACCTGTAGAGAAATGGAAATTACATTTGAAGAATTATAGGCCCCAGCTTATTGGAATTGAAATAAATCAACTTCTTTACAGTGAGAAATACTTATTCTGCAAAAACAAAATACCATGACAATGTACTGAGGACTTATCTTCATTTAACTTGATTAATATTCAAATCTCATTTGATTAAAATGAAGAAAAAGTCGAAAGGAATATCCGTGGAAGCCTTTTCCGATTCTTCTTTTACTTGCGATCATTTTACACTGATCAATCGATATCAAACTTCATACATGGATGTGTTTGGACAATATGAAATCTTGAGAAAGCAACACATTTTCTCCACTCCATGCTTAACCTTCATTTGGTGAGAAAGTCTTCTGAATGAAACACTGATTTACAAAGGTCCTCACATTCCGATAGCAATAATAACCGTTTCGTTAAAATATGTCAAAGATGCTGCCAAATTCTATAAAAAACAGCAATCAATTGTTAAGTTTTCTAAATTTGAGAGATTCTCAAGACAATAGATCTTAATAGTTTTACAGTAAGTGGTGTCATTAAACAAACACTGTTTTCCGCTTTAAGTGGATTAATACGGGTGTATAATTTTTCCGGTATTGCAATCGCAAAAATGCGATGCAAAATGGGTAAATTGCCAATATGCATAGCAGTTCTTATATACAGTTCTTAATTGCATTGTAATCGGGTCTGAGTGTTTGTGTCTTCAATTTTTTCTCTCTCTCCTATAGGGTCCTTGATGGGGACTTGAGTGTCCCTCCTGATCCAGTGTCCCTCCTGATCCTTGTTTTCTATTAAACTAAACTACACTAAACATACACAGAACCATGCTATTTTATAAAAGGTTGCAGTCTTCAAAAGTGATATTCAAAATATTTCAACTTAATTTATCCCCTGCATTTTGAGTGCAGAATAAGTAGTCCCCCTTTTTTTGGGGGGGGAAGGGGGAGGGAATGAAGGGAAAAATTTTCTATTAAGAACAATCATATACACTGAGTAGTAAATGCAGTATTGTTTCTTATCAATATAGGAAATGAATACCATGGATACACACCTGAGGTTATGATATGTGCAACAAAGGCTGCACCCACGGCAACCCATCCCCAACCGCCATCTGGGGCAGGAGGTGGCTGTCGGAGGGTAGTCGATGTGGTCATATTGGACAGACTGTGATACTGAAGCAACTAGGCACCCCGTGATGATCTGGAGCGAACAGGTAATGGTGCAAAATTCTGGAGAAAAGAAACAAAGGAGAGAGAAAATTCAACTATTGATTAGTGGAACAAAATTATACTGTAAACATGTATATTATATACATTGCATGCAGCAAATACCACCCGTAGGGTTGTTAATATATATTAACAGAATAAACAAGAAACTTACTGTGTACAATATATACAGTGTGTACTGTACTTTTAATGTACAGTCTATCTATGTCACTAATTGCTAAATACATTTTATGTGTTCTGTAAGCCGAGGACTAGGGCTTTCAATTTTAACGACAGGGTGTGCATACTTCTAGTACCTGGGTGATAAAATGTTTATACTATATAAAAACAGTTTCTACTGGTTAAGAAAACAAAAAAACAAGTTGCAATACCTCGCTGGGTATGGTATGTAATCTTATCTACGTACTCTACACGTACAATAAAATATCATGACAACAAAATATCATTAAAGTACTGTACCACAATATGTACAGTACAGGAACTTGAGCCTCGTACTGCAGCAGCTCCATCTAAAGAGCTCCGAAGATGCTACAAATTGTCACATGACAGCTCTCCCCTCTTTTATGAATGCCTCCAGTTTCCTATCATGTTACAACCACAAAAGGTACCATGTTTACACTTTCAGCAAAGGTTACTGTCATCGCATGTCTCCCGAAACACGGTGATGCTATCGACTATATCAGATCATATTACTGTTAAACAACAAATATGAACTTGAGGTACATGGCAGGCTCGTAGCAGGAAATTTGCCAAGGGGGCAAACCTGTAGGCAAACTATCAGAGCTGTAGATTCGCATTGAAAACTATCTAAGCGTAGCGCCACCATGAGTTGGTGCTACGCGTACAAGAAAATGTAGGCTGAAAATGCCTCCCAGATCGCTGGAAATGGCACTTCCCCGGCCTTGTAAGTTGCATCTAAGCTTGAAAATACTAGCGATATCATAAAAACATACAAACAAAATATGTAAGGGGGGGGCGGTTGCCCCCTTCGCCCCCCCCATTGGCTACGCACCTGTTATATGGTAATTGTACTGTTATCTTCTCCATGGGTCTACACAGTATATATATTTTATATGCCTACAGTAAACACAACTCACCAATTTAAACTCCTGTTCAAGCAAATCTCCATGCTCGTGGTTTTCAATCTGATTTACATTAGATCTTATCTACAGTGGTACCATTTAAATACATCCAGGGCTTCTAGGCTGTGATAAACAAGACACACAATATATATACGTGTAATTGTTATAGATATATATTGCAAATCATCGGCTACTGTAATATGCAGTGCATATATACTATACAGATTTAAGCCTATAGATTGAAGGAACGTGCACTGAGGAATGAAGAGCAGGACAAGATTTGTAAGGCCGTCGATTGAATTGGGTTACAGAAATAACGGCGACTCCAGAGATACTACTCGTTATCACTCCAAATGTAATATTTTATCGTCAAACTCATGTTCAGGTTTCTCAACTCTTCAGCCTTTTTTTTTTGTCTGAGAACCACGCTAACATGTGTCGGCTGAGATGCATTGCTATAGCTATAATTTTTCTATTTATTTTTCTATTTATGTTTTAACATTTCTATTTTTCTATACAATCTTAACTTTTATATCCTTTTTTTACTTTTAACAAATTTTTTTTCTTTTGCTGTAAAGCGCTTTAGAGCAATTTTTTAATTGAATAGGGCGCTATATAAATCTTGTGTAATAATAATAATAGCGTACGTGGCTTCCATTTGGCACCGCAGTGATACGATTCACATCACTATGTGAAACTGACCAAAATCTAATTATTTAACATGTATTGAAACTGGTAAACTTTGAGTTTCTGTAAATATTTTGACCACTGTCACTTACTGCGGTACAATACTAAGGGGTCACAGGATCAAGAGGGTGCCCAGCAATTGGTCAATAGTACTATTATCAGGAGGTATCACGTGATACCCTCTGAGCATGGCAAGAGCACTGGTCATCAACAAGAAGTACAGCCAGTTGGGACAACTTCTAATACCTCTCTAAACTGATCTCCATTATCATGCTCTCAAAGCACTAGTATTGACCAGTACAAACAGTTCTTAACCTTGATCTGATAAAAACATGTTATTCATACTGAATTAGTTTCGACTGAGGTGTAACAGAAGTGTAAGACACCACCATCGATCCCAGAATATACACACACAGCTTGCTACAGTCTATAATTAGACAAGAGTGTACAGTCAATACAAACAGCTACATGGTCAATACCCACAACACAGTGTACATAGCATTGATGGAAATCTCAGGTCTAGATAAATTAAAAGATAACAAGGTATTACATTTCATTACTGTCTGCTTATTGAAGCGGCAGACAAAAAACTTCACTTGCCAACAACGGAAAGTTAACTTTTCAGAGGGTGGCATGCGGTTTGGGGTGAGTCTTCAATGCCTTTAACTTGGCCTTTAGTCCCCCCACACTTTTGAAAAGCTTTTGGGAGCTTACTTGTAAGTTACATAGACTGAAAGTCACAATATCGAAAGGAATGTAAGCTACCAAATTGTTGGCTATATATATATGGGGCAAAACCAAACAAATATGTCTTTTACCTTTATTCACTCAATTCTGCCTGTAAATTCTCTCAATTTGAACCAGTTGTGTTACAGAAAAGCTGACAACTTATATAGGTTGTAAAATTCAAACTGGTATCACATAACAACACCATCGTATTGTTTTGTATTATTGGCTACTATTACTAACTATGTAGTAAATGTGTAATTTTACGGAAGCTTGAGTTTTTTTCTGATGGACATCCAAATAATGATTTCTTTTTACAATAACGAAAGTTTACTGCGTGGGGGTTTCGGATCATATTGAGCGTTGGGCACATACTTAAGTCCAGGGTCACACGTATAAAATTGCATCTTCCAACCATCGTTTCTTAACTATAGTCCGACCATATTAACTAACTACTGTACGATAGCACACGTACTCACACGACTTTTTACTGTTTTCGGATGATCGTTATTCCTGGACACATGCACCAGTGAGTTAATGATGCTTTTGCAAAGCTATCTTGCGCAGTTGCGTCGGGTCTGTCAAGGGTCACGGTTTTGATGATGTTTCGCAAGGTTTTTAGTTGTAAGTAGTAGTAGATGATGTCAGTGTTACACTAAAATGCATAGTCGGCCAATGCAATTGCGATCACACGCATGGTTCTTCCTGTTGACAATGGTCGGACGATGGTTAATTCGGGCTTACGATGCTAATTACCATGTTTAGTGGACGATGGTCGGACGATGGTCTGACCATAGCAGAGAGCGGTCACACACAAACCGTACCATGGTCGGACCATCGTTATGTCTGAAAAAATGTACGTGTCACGGGGTCTAAACTTTTATTATGATTAGGCTAGGCATAAGCCCGCCTAGGCCTACAATAAGACAATTTGGAAACCCACAATGTCTTATCACAGCTAGGCCTAGATTTGTTTGCAACTTAACAGAGTTATACAAAGGTAAACACAACAGAAAAGTTGGGTTCTGTATTCGTACGTTAGGCCGCTGTTCTCACCAGATTGGGAGCAACATCGTTACTGTACCGGACGTTTCTGCAAAGTTCAATCAATCGCAAGGTCGCTCTCACATGTAACAGGCCAGGTAAGAATCGTCCATGATCCAAGAGAGATATCGTTTCACAATATTCTCACGATCTCGAATATCCACCAGCCCGCCCTCTATTTACACTTCGGTTGGTGTTGCTACCGTCAAGCAGGTGTTGTGAACATGCAGGGTCGATCTACGGAAATAAAAATGAAGGGCGCCATAAAACTAGTAAAGTGACGGAATCGGCCATGTTATACTGCTCGGGAAAAACAAATTTAACAGAAAGTCTAGATCTAGATTAAGGCCAGGTCCAAACAACAGAACTTAGTTTCCTAACTGTAAAAGCTACACCCAGCATGATTCGTTTTATGATTAGTAAGTTTGGGTCGTCTTGACCCAATACTTGAGTTGACCGACAGTCCTTTGAGAAACCTAACCCAGGTGGATCCCGATCGCGTATGGTTACACTCACAATCTCCTCTATTAAAATGTTCTGAAAATGTGTACACAGTTGATGGTGTTTACCGTACCCCTCCCAGTGTATGGTACTTTGTACAACAATAAGAAACATGTTGTGCAAGAGGACAAACCATGGAAGTTGCAGATCTCATCTCCTCCATGACATAACCATCAATGTTGTTTCATGCAAGACATCACATTTGGGCCAACTTCACCTCTGACCTTCAGTGTTCTTTCAACCTATCCCTCAAAATCTAATAAGGAATACTCTTGTACATATCGGGTGGTAAGTTTAATGGTTTTCTTCTGCATATTGACATTTGACCCCGACCCTTAACAACTAAAACTTTTAATTAAGTGTATAGGAGGAGTTTGCGACACACTTTTTTTGCTCATTCACATGAGACGCACACACTTCCTCGCATGACTGATGTGAGTTTAAGTATAATATCTCATCTCCCTATATAGCCTAATACACGTAGGGAGATGAGATGATGGGATACCGCGACTTAAGTTGTCATTTTGATGGAGCTGCATAGTCGCCATTTACTATTTTACTGTAAATATGTTTAGCGGCGCCAAATATATAACACGTAAAACGATGGCAGCAGTCGACTATTCCATATTTTGAAGGAAGGTCAGAATTAGGGTCAGCAGAGACCACTCGGACGATTGTGGGGGACCTTTCGATCAACATATTAATTTAATAAGAAAATAATGTCAATTAAACGACATATATGTCAAAACCGTTAGAGATACCAAAAAAATACAAGTTACATGATCATCTCAAAAAATGACATTAACTTTCTGTTGGCGTCTCTGAGCTGTGGCATAAATATCCAGGATTTTTCGATGTCACATGAAAACAAAGAAAACGGAGAAACAGAATATACGCCTGTCACCGGCGACAGAGACCACAAACATACAGTACGCCCTCTATTCAGTCTGAGTACCATGATAACCTGGTGAATGATATAGCGCCTTTATATAACTTTCTATAACCGTTTCCCCCGGATAAAGTACCCAGCGGGAGATTCCACACTGTCACATAGGCACTTACGCTAACGTGTGTCAGTCTGGAAAACTAACAACGTGTATATTTCAGATATCTGTATGAATAATTTGATCAGTAAACATGAAGTGCTGGGGATATATCCAACGCGATAGCACTATTTTCGTGGTTCTTGTTCTCTGTCCGTATTGGTGTAAAGTGTCCACCAAACCGTCCACCCCAGTCCCACCCTCAGCCCCACCCCAAACTCCCGTGGTAAACCAAACTGAGCTATCCTCTTCGTTGGATGTGACCGTTGATTTCGTTTCAGATTCAGCTTCTGTAAGTTGACGTGACAGATCGACTTATCCGAAAATGGGAAATGAAAAATGAACAAAGACTAAAAAAAAAAATAAAAAAAAATAAAAAAATGAAAGAAAATACGATGATTATACGAATTCAGACCTAGAGCAAGTTGTTTATACGATGTTACCCAGGAAGTGTATGCTGTGTATATAGGACACACAATAGGACAGGGGGCACACAAAAGTAATTGAGTCACGTGTTTACCGAGTGGTTAGATGCGTTATTATAACAGGCGCGTATCCAGGATTTTCTAACCCGGGGGGCGCGAATTACCATCTAAGCGGAGCGCCACCATCGGTTGGCGCGGAGCGTACAAGAAAATTTCTGGTTTTGATACCCCCCAGATCACCGGAAATGGCACTTCTCGGGCTTGAAAATGACCAACCAGATGTACACTTTTGCCTGAGAACCAAGTATTTCCCAAAAGTTTTTTCCATCCATAACCTTTTTGAAGATTGTAACCAGTCACACATCATGTTCGACCTCATTGCATGTCCTATGGATCATTGCTTTTGTAGGTGATACTACGTCACGGCCCACAATATCCGAAAGCCCCATTTTTCAAGGTTTTAAGCCCATTATTTGTTGAGAATTTGAAAATTCACATTTCTCGTGAATAAATATCACTTCAAAACATACCCATAATGTTGCACAAAATTCAATCTATGGACAACCAATATAGAAAAACCTCCTTCAACCCCTAATAGACAGGTCAAAATTGCACGAATAGAAGAAAGTATGATGAAGAATGTTGGTCAGGAAATTTTCGAAAATTCAGACACAGTTAATTTATTGGTGTAGAAATATTAAAACCTGTTATAACGGCTATTATAAAACTTGGTTGAAGGAAATGAAAAATAGCAGATATTTCCGATATCAGGTATATCGAAACCGAACACTACACACATAGGCGTAGGTCCCGTAAGAGGCGGGGGCTGCAGCCCCCCCCCCCCCCCGCAACCAATTTTTTCCCATTTTTTTCTGGCACCTGCTGAAAGAAAAATAAATAGCAATGAATAGCATAAAAATGATCTCCTTGGTAATTAAAATAAAGTTCTAAGCTTGGCCGTCATAACTACTGTAAAAGAGTTTTGACTGAAATGGATCTGTATGCTTTTTCTCCATCTACATAAGACATTTCGTTGTTTACATTAGCATCCGGCGGTATACTGTGCAACTTTCACGGACCGTGCGGTACACGATGCCATGCAATGTAATGACCGATGCTTACTTATATGGTATTGGCATCGATTTGTTGAACGCGCGCTTCTTGCGCGAAAAATTTCGGCTTTTTTTCGGGCAAGTCGTTACAGCCCCAAATCCAATTGGGCTCCTACGCCTTTGACTACACACATAGACAGTTTTTTGAGGCTGTTCATCGTGGAACATGCATTTCACTGCCTCACTGATATGATGTTATATCTGCTCTTTGCTTTACAAATTCGAACAGGCGTGTAGCGAGTAATTGCCAAGGGAGGGGCGAAGCCTGTAGGCAAACTATATAGCTAAGCGAAGCGCCACTATGAGTTGGCGCGAAGCGTACAAGAAAAATTTTGGCCGAAAATGCCTCCCGGATCGCTGGAAATGACACTTCCCAGGCCTTGTAAGTTGCATCTAAGCATTGTCTATTTTGAAATTACTAGCGATGTAATAAAGAAAATTTGCTCGGGGGGGGGGGGGGGGGGGGCGGTCGCCCCTTTCACGAAATGCGTCATGTTCCCCGACGATTCGGCCGAGTTCAAGACCAACCACAGTTGGTTCCATATATCACAATTGTACTACAATTTGTACAATTGTTTAAGGCGTCCATACACACACACGCGTTATGATAGACCATATATAGTATTTATATAGATACATTAGTGAGAGAGGGAAAATGGAAACGTCAAAAATGGAGTTGTCGGTGTAAGGGGTAGGGTGAGGCGCACACCCCCTCCGTAATCCTTGATCTGTCACTGGCTACCCTGTGTATATAATAGGGATCAGCGCTTAAACTATGACTATTCCTCTTTCTCTTCCCGAGGTCTTGGCTCTCTTCTACTCCCTCCTTTTCTTCTTTTTCTCTCTTTTTTCTTTTTCTTTTCCCTTCCTTTCTCTCCTCCTTTTCTTTTTTTCCCCCTCCTTTTCCCTTTTTTCTTCTCTTTTTTTCTCTCCTCTTTTCCTTACCCGGGGGGCGCGCGCCCCCAACGCCCCCCCTGGATACGCACCTGATATATAGTATATATATAGATCATTAGTGAGAAGAGGAAAATGGAAACGTCAAAAAATGGAGTTGTCGGTGTAAGGGGTAGGGTGAGTCACACCTTTACGAAATCATTGATCCGTCACTGGCTACCCGCTGTAATGTCACTGTTCCTCTTTCTCTTCCCGGTGTCTTCGCGTTTTTCTTTTACTCCCTCCTTTTCTCCTTTTTTTCTCTTTCTTCTTTTTCTTTTCTCTTCCTTCCTCTCCTCCTCTTCTTTTTTCCCCTCTTTTTTCCTTTTTTCTTTTTTTTTTCTCTCCTCTTTTTCTTACCCGGGGGGCGCGCGCCCCCAACGCCCCCCCCCCTGGATACGCACCTGTATAATACTACAAGAACACCAATAAGATACAAGTACTGCTTTGAACAAGTTGATATGCATATATTATTCAGGGGGTACTACATTGATTTTTGTCCATCACTATCAGGCAATTCCGACCCATTTTATTTACATTGTTTATCAGCATCTTGAGAGAACAGGATAATTTATCAAGATAACCTGCATTTATCATTATGAATAATTGTCCACTGTAACAGCTGTCGGAGTCCAAACCATGAAGCGTGTTCGATACAGTGTTTGCCAAACGCTGTTATCTTTATGTTCCGATGCCCTTACTACACGTTTAGAATGTGAAAATGGAATTTTCCGTATAGCAGTGAAATGTGCTTTCAATACGGTCTGTCAATAGAGACATATGGAAGCAAGGAGATGTAATTTATATAGCTACACACTCACAGAAATGGCTTTATTCTTCCAAGTAATATTTGCATCAAACATTTCTATTTAAAAATTAATTGTATTGCTATAGGAAAACGCGTTGATGAGTACTTCGATATATATATATATATATATATATATATATATATATATATATATATATATATATATATATATATATATATATATAAGATCCGAATGATTTCGAGTTAGTTAGAATCATGTTTGATCTCTAGAGTAAGGCAAATATGTCACCAAAAACAGAACTAGTATTGTTCGATACAGGTGACAAACGCCTACAGTGGAATTACGACCTTCCTTACCGGTTTCGAACGTCTGGACATACAATCAGCGTCCATAGCCTAGTGGTTAGGGTGTCCGCATATAAAGCTGGAGGCCCCAGTTATTTTTTAAAATATTTACACTTACATTTTTATTTCTGTCATATGAATACAGAAAATGAAACGCATAATAATCCGTCTGTTTGTTAACGTAATTTTCTGATGCTACTGTACAATAGGGTCATTGTGCCACTGAAAACACGTGTTGCAAACGTTCTGTATTACTAAGTATAAACAGTCCTTATAACGTATTCTAGCTTCAATTCTTACCTTAAGAAGCTGATTTCTCAATTGTTAGAGACAGGGAAGGAAATAGGGAAGGAGTGGGGGATGGGGTGGGGGAGGGGAAGGGAGATGGAGGACAGGATTGTGACCCAAGACCTCCGTGCTTACCTCGTAGTACAAAAATATAGTTTCCTCGCCCACACTGCTCTCATGTGGCGAATTATAGGATCCGATGAATCTGTTGTAAAATCTAGGCGAACATAAACAGTAGCTTTGTCATGGTGAGAGGTGCCTGCGCGGGACCAGAAAAAAATATGTCACTGCCCCCCTTTAGTTTTTTTGGGGGGGGGTCTAGAAAAGTTTCCTTAAGTGTATTGTGAATATGAGAGTACACCCCCCCCCCCACATTATGTTATCGTATTTTGTGCATTTTACTCGCTCTCATGTGTATTCGTAACCATGCTTTTTTACAAGTCTGTGAGGATATGTACAAATTACCCGCGACTCTATAGGTAAGTAACAATATAGACAACATTTCGCGGTGTAGTGGGTAAACAACGAACAACCGATTTATGGCCATTCAGTGTGAACTTTTAAATTAAGCTAGATACCAGCTAGGCCTACATGAATGTGAGTTTCTGTGTAAATTGCATATATCATATAGCTTAATTAAGTTATAAAAGAAGTTAATTCCAAATGAGACTATATAAAATGTTATATAATAGCATAAGGCCCTATGTAACCGCCCACATACAAAGTTGTAATGTCTGTTGATTGGAGGAGTTATGATTCCGGAGGGGGTTAAACCGTATGGTTAACTTATGGCACAGCCAAGGGTTTATGCGGGTGTAACCCTTTGAAAGTGATGTGTTACTCTAATAATTGGTAGCGCTGTATAGAATTAATTAGAGGGTTTACTGTTATTTTATGCCACTGCACATGTCTAGGTTTTTTGTTGCCTGGTAGCCATCTTTACTCGTGCAGCCTTGTTAGCCTTGCTGTCCTCTGTAAGGCATAATTTATTTAGTACCATTTGTCAGCTGGTGTTTTGTGGGTTTATCGTGAGACCTTCTGTAACAGATTACTTGGCAGCTCTCCAGGTATGGTTTTCCCTTTTGTTTTAAGTTAATTATGATAATAAAGTATTCACATCGAGTCCATGCGATGTGCTGTGTTTGTTAGTGTATCGTAGCGTACGTATCCTGTTGTGTGTAGTGCCCAGCGGAGTGTCAGCATTATTCGCTGATATAACTGAACCTTTGATTAGTTGGTGAAAGACTTAATTGTTTACGGTGACCGTTGTTGAATAAAGTTTACTGTGCGATAGATTATGTGTAGAATGTGGGGTTTTCTAAGATAAATAGGCTGTTTTGGCCTATAAGGCGATATAATTGTGTTGTGGGAGCCCTACTATACTGGATGTTAGTATTAATAGCTAGGGTTGTTAGGCTTAGCAATATGCCCATGAGTACAGAGACCTGAGCTTTGTGTTATATCCAAGTGGGGGCATTGTTGCAGAATACTGGTGATCCTAGTTTGTACACAAACGGGTATACTATTGTGATAAGGGGATTAGTACTGATTGAGAAAGGGTTATCTCATGTTTTACCGTGGAGTTTATACACCCTTGCAAGAAGTTCAATGTTGTATTATTTTAATATATTGATTTGGTCAGATTTAAAGTGTTTGGCAACAGTAGTTGAGCATATTGAAATATTTTAGATGTCATCGTAGTGGTAATGTTTTATTACTGTTTGGTAACCTTCTCTCCAGACTGGTGTTGAGGACCGGTGCTCCATTCTTTGAGGGTCGCAGGAACTTCGCCTGAGCCTGTGATGTCAGCAAACTGATCAGTTAACGCGCGATATTAATTAATGGGAAATTTGTATAGTCTAGCTGGGGATAAGTGCATGCAACGGGGGGTGTATTAATCTAGAAGGGGGTTTATCTAACTACTGTGGGATAGCATTCATTGTTATTATATTAAGCAGTACAGTATTAAGTATTTAAGTGTATTAATCTAGAAAAGGGTTTATCTCACTACTGTGGGATAGCATTAATTGTTACTTTATTAAGCATTATCGTTTTAAGCATTTAAGTGTATACCACACCGTATTCAAACGGGGGAATTGCTCTCTCCCGTCTCAATAGTCGATTACCCTGACCGTATTAAATTCAGTACGTGTTAGGACAATTAAATAACTTGGGTTGTGTGTCTTTATTTCTTCTGCGTTAGGGGCTATTACTCTAGCCTAAATAGAGGGCGGACGAACCACGGGTTACACGGGCATAAAAAGCATAACTCTTTTTTAGCTTATGATGTAAAACAAAAATATATAAATATGATAATATCATAAATATAATATGTATAATAAATCTTTATATATATATAAATATATATATATATATATATATATATATATATATATATATAATATGTATAATAAATCTTTATATATATATATAAATATATGTATAAATATATATATATATATATATGTATATGTATATATATATATATAATATGTATAATAAATCTTTATATATATATATAAATATATGTATAAATATATATATATATATATGTATATGTATATATATATATATATATATATATATATATATATATATATATATATATATATATATATATATATATATATATATATATATATATATTTACCAAACTTGACGGTTGTAGGAACTTTGTTTTCTTCAAGGAGGGGTGCATTGGAGTGAATGGGTGACTGTATAAGGAAGGAACATTTAGAATAATACAACTTTAATTCACCGATTCAGCGTGTGTGTTTGGGCGGGGGGGGGGGTGGGGAAGTTACCCTTGAGGCAAATTTCATACGATTTTTGTATACTTCCCAAATTGTGTCCATCCCAAACTGTTTGCCAACCCACACTCCCCGCCCCCACATTCTGGCATTTCTGGTGACGCCACTGGTCGTGGCTGATGTTATCGAATGTGAATTTGTTCGTTTTTTCCCGTTGCCTGTATAAGTTTCGCGGTGAAGGAACTCCATTACAGTTTTCGTTTATATGGATATATGTTTTCCAAGAGCAAACACAATGAGCCACGCTATAATCAAGGCCTTCCAGTAACAAAAGGTACTGGTATCCCCGTCTGCTGTTCGAAAAAGGGTCACTGCACAACGAACGGCTGAGTGGCGTGAACGTTAAGTGCACTCCGAACGTGTAAACTAAACGCGATGGGAGATGTATTATGCGATACCTTGGATCAGCGTTCCCTTTTTCATAATCTGATTTGGGCTAATATGAAGGTATCGTAGGCCTATACGTAAAATAGAATCCATGTCTATCTGTATATTACCGTCATGAAGCCAACGAACAACCAAGCGGCGTCGAAAAACTTTTCCATAATTTGAATCACTTTAAAAACACGCGTGCATGGGTTTGTATGATATCGTTTTAATTATGATGACCAGCTGGGAAGTATTCTAGCATATTACGCAGCTCTTGTAGTATTTGTTTAATTTTTTAATTTTTTTTTTATGATTCTCCCATATCTCTATTCAATATGAAATTCACAAACCTTGATTAATCAAACATTTCATTTGATACACTTGTCAGGAGGACACACAACCGCGTGCCGCCATCTTTAAAAAAGTTATCTTTCCGTTGTTTGCAAGTGAAGTTTTTCTCTTGTCGCTACAAAATGCAGACAGTAATGAAAGGTGATACCTTAATTGTTATCTTTAGCTGGACCTGAGATGTCCATCGCTGTATCGGTTGTACAATGTGCTGTGGGTATCGACCGCAGCTGTATGTACTGACTGTACACTAGTGCTTAATCATGGAGTTGAACTCCCTGGTTTAATTACCGACGTAGCAAGCTGTGTGTGTATTTTCTGGGATCGATGGTGGTATCTTACACTTCTGTTACACCTCATTCGAAACTAGGTCAGATTACCGGCATTAGACGTTTCTTTTCTGGCGAGTCTTCACACCCTTTAAAGTAGCAAACTTAATTCAACTTTATAACAATGATCATTTAGGGTTAGGTTTTGCTTGTTTGTAATATGTTGAAAATTCCTTGGAATCATTCAGTGTAATAGGGAGGGGGTGGTGTTTATACTTATATCAGTAAACCGCAACCATGCATGCGTGGCGTTACTGAGAAGATTAACGTGAGCCGTTCATAGGCAGATCGACACATTACGTCACTCGTAAAAAATCAATCAAGTCTGCACCATTCATAATGGTTGTAAGCACATCTGCGCATGATATAACGTAGGTGTTGTAAACATCAGTGCTGGTCCCAAATTCTAGCTTGCTGAAAAGTCGACAAAATGCACGCCTTAGATGGCCTGGAGTCACCTAATTATGTCCAGGCATGGAGGCGTCCGTCCAATTAGACAATTGATTAATCTCAGTGAAGCGAAATGTTTTCGACGGTGGCAGTAAAATGCCTTTGAAGTTTGGAGCACGTGACCATAATTCAAATTGCTAGCACATTTGGGATGGGAACCGGGTGGGAGAGGGGGGGGGGAGATGGATTAATATTTACTATGAATTATCAGAAAGATATAATATACATAATAGCGGCGAGCATTTTACTACCAACGTGATCAACAGATTAGTAGTGTGTTTACAAAGAACCGGGTTATACACGTATATCAAAACCCTGGCGGTATTTTGTTACTGATAACATACAAATCATTGTCAATGCGAATCAAAGTTCCCAGCTTGACTGAGTTCGGTAACAAACAAAGATAAGTGTATACGTAACGGCTCAAAACTAAAACGCAAAAATCCCTGCCAACATTTATCTTTTTTTGGACTGGTATATACTCTTATGCAATTAACAACAAATATTGCAAAACTCTTTTTAGCCTGCACGTTTTCATGTGATATATATGTTGTTTACTCTTTATTATTATACAAGGTTGACTTGCAAATTGATTGATAAACTCCAACAGTCTGTTTCATCTTTGTAGGGCTGTCTGATAGAGTTGAATGAATTGAGGTCTCTAAAAATTGTATCCCTATAATGATCGTTTCCCGCCCACACCCTACATTCTCCGTTCCCCTTTTCTGGAAAGATAGAACATTGAAAAACGAGCAAGGGAATTCCAAGCCTGTTCGGCAAGCTTTAGCATCAGTGCGGCCAAATGTTATGATACTGAAAACTCACCATGAGACTTTTCTAAAGTTTCTGATCCCTCGATTTACTTCCAAACATTTAAGGAGCGTGGTTTTCAATAAGACATTAACATTGACTAATGTAACATCTTCTGTGTGTCAATATTGATATCCTTTATAAGAGAATGATATCTATAAAACATTCGCTGAAAGTTATATTTGTCTGAGAGTAAGAACTAATGATGAGTGTTTATTCTTCCTTTTTTTGTGTAAAATATAGTGTTCTATTTTTGTTAAAAATATAAACTGGTAGCAAAGCTATAGCGTCAAGTTGTTTGTCGTTAAACTTACAATTAAGACAAACAAACAACAGAGAAAACATTGTCGTCTATGTACCCCCAAACAGACAATATTTTAAGACCGCAACGTACTTTTGTTAAGGCTTATCTAAAGACAAAAGTCTGAAATCTTTGTCCAAAGTATTTGGAGACAGGAACAAAATAGATGTTTCGGTTGTCCCCATTTCTGTTTTGGATAAGGATATATATATATATATAAATATATTTATATATATATATATATGTATATATATATATATATATTTATATAATATATATATATATATAGGCCTATATATATATATATATATATATATATATGTATCATAAATATTATAAAAACGGAACGCTGTTATTGAGTTTCGAAACGGTAAACCGGCTTCGCGTGTGGTGGTAATTCCGCGTGTCAAAGACCTCTGAAAATGGAACAGCTAAATTTAAGTCAGACTTTTCGCCGATAGCGATGTAATTTCGTCGGTGAATTAAACCTTTCGTCTGTATAAATTTTTCGTTCAGTATACCCTCAGACGCCATGGTTGAAACGTTTGGAATGTTCCTCCAAAGTTATAACAAATGCACATACCCTGCACTTTGTCTACTGAGTTGCACTCAAGCGAAGTCTATCCTTGTTTACAATCTGTATGTAGCAGAAATGTCAAGGTACTATATCTTGATAACGGTGTTCAATACTTTAAACACATCACGATAAGAGAAAAATGGCGAAGTCGATAAAAGTAGAATCTATATATGTACACACACACACACACAAACATAGTCTTCATCGTCTCATGTTCCATTGCGTTTCAAATTTGCCCTATTCTGTCACAAGCCACAATGATTCTCATAAAGGAATTAAGTACATAACACGCGTGTACCAGCAATAAGTGTCTATATGTCATTGTCGTAACATACATCTGTTAGCAACAGTGTCTTTATTTCACATAGCACACGTGTACAGCAATATGTCATCGCCGTAACATACATCTGTTAGCAACAATGTGTCTTTATTTCAAATAACATACGTGTATCAGCAATAATTATATACCATTATCTGTGCTAAAATACATGTTTTTTAATCGTTAATTGTCATAAGAAACGTGTGCCAAAAACTGTTGATTTATTTTCCACTGTCATAACGTACAAACATCAGCAATAAGTGTTTATCGATAACTGTCTTAAAACAGTCAGTACATACTCCGGCATTAAGCGTTAACATTTCTCTGTCGTAATATTCCTTGTGTAAGCATAATAAGTGTGTACATTCCATTTCCATATCATTGTATGTGTCATTTAGGAGTGTGTCAGCAATGTGTATATAGTATATTTATAGTAATTGTTGACGAGAAGTATTCATATTTAACTGCAGTCGCATTAGAAGTGTTCATATTTGGCTTAGATACAACGTCAGCCGGAAAGTTCATCTTCACTACTGCCGCAACAGTTATACGTATACTATCAGCTTTAAATGTGAATATTTTACAGAATAAGATATAGCTTGTTTTAGTGAATTGTAAAATGGTGTAAAGGTGAAGTTTGTGAGATATCAAAATATATTCTAATTATATCGTACGTGTATGTGTGTTTCATTGTCGAGAATATCGAATTGTAAAGTAACCCTTTCAAATATACCGTAGACAGATTTGCTCTGTTGATAAAGGTCTTTAACAGGTTATTCATTCTATTTTAACTATATCAGAAATTCAATTGTCTGCTTAGATTTGCGTTACAAAATTATATTTGTAACGGTTGAAAGATTTCAGAGCTAAATTGTTTTTGGCAGCCATTGTCATATTCTCCTGTCCCATTGTTGATTACTGAACAATCGAAGAGATGAAACACACCCACACAGACACACGCACATACAATGTACAAATGGAAGTACATGTGATGTGAACATTTGGGAAATCGAGACACTTTTTATAGACCATTTTTATAATCTAACAGCAGTGTATGGAAATTTGTGGAAAATTTGGGTAAAAACGTTTGTTGAGAAGTTACAAATGACAAAAAGTTTGGACGCTTTGTTGCTAAAAACTTACATGGTCATGTTACGGAGAACTGTCGATGCCCATAGCGGCCATTGTCTAAACCAGGGGTTCCCTAACTGGGGTGCATGAACCCCCAGGGGGTGCGTGAGTCCATCCCAGGGGGTTCGTGAGACGTTTTTTAAAGTCAAAATTAGAGTACTTTTTGTTGAACTAAAATCTGATATATCATATAATTTAGTAATGCACAAAATTCGTACCTATCGATTAACTCCACAATATTACACTATGAACTCAATCTTTTACGAAGCACTCTTATGCGTATTATAGTATAATAATGACTCAGATCTTGTCTCGAAAAGTTGGGGGTTCGTGGATAACTCTGACATCTACAGGGGGTTCGCGGGGGGGGGGGAGTTAAAATTAGGGAAACCCTGGTCTAAGCCATACAGCGCGGCGTAACTTATAAATAGTCAGCGAGTGAGAACTTCCAGAAAATCTTATAGAACTATTTTAATTTGTCTACGTAGCAATGAGTCAATGAGGTATTTGCAGCCATAGAGTACGGCATGCTACCCCGATAAGAAGTCGGTATTTGACGTCACAGTCAAAAGTCGAGGGAAACGATTTACATATATGCATTGGAAATTGTTTGCAGTATCACAATTTGTTTTCACCTCAAACAAGATGGCGCATAATATGCATTGTTCATGATGTTAATACCGACTTTTAGTTTGTCTACGATTGAACAATTTAAACGTGGAGCGCGTGGCCTTGTATATTATCGTATATATGCTATTCGTTCTTCACTGCATGTTTGGTGTGTTCATACATAATTGAGTTTGTCCTATATGAAACATTTACGTAAAATGTCTTTTATACAACCCCATTAAACTTCCAAGTATTCCCAAATACTTTAATTAACGTAAGCACAGACAAATAAAACGCAAATAAAAAAATAAAATAAAAACACATGTGCCAGTCTCTTTTATCTTAATGGTGAGACAGACTATATTGTTTTTCAAAAGCGCAATCGATTGTGAAGCAGACGTGATTTCCTAAACTGCATACCGTACGATAACAACGCAATTCGTAGACAGTTATGTTCAAGTTAATGGCGCCTTTTTTTCATGCTGTATTGTCTGATAACTATACGTTGCTTAGCAAATTCCAAATATCCTAGGGGCATGAACTTTTATGGACGGGATGTAAGCGGGTATTTTTTTTAAGAGTGAGGGGTGTTGGGTTCGTTGACAACGTCTCATGTGAAGGGGTGGTGATGGGGGAGGCATGCGTTTCGGGTCATCCCCAGGAGAACATTTAAAGAGCAGAAGTCAAATGGTTCAATATATTCTGGGCCATATTTAGATTAAAAATTAGGTCCATATTTAGATCTAAACGGAGGGCAGTGTGCTATAAATACTTTTGAGGGACAAAAATAGATAAATAAAAAGGAATACTGGATATCAACTTTCGCGGTCAAGTATAACATGACTAATATACCAGGGTTACACAAAGGGCTATGTGTTCATCAGAATCCCCCGGATTTCATTCTGGGTAGGGTGGGAGGGGCGGTGCATGGTTAAAAGACCATGGCTATCACCAACCGCCGCAAAACAGCCTTTGACATTTCCTCTTGTCGAACCCATCTTATAAACCATTCCTGTTATCAATTATATCCGGTTTTCTTTGATGGCGAATGACGGTCAGAGCAGCGTGTTATTTAAAAATTCCCTGGCCATAATTATACTTGACCGACAAGTGATCATTGTCGGGTTTCAATTGCTTTCCAAGTTGCCTCAAATATGATTTAAGCGAATAGGCGTGACCCCGTTAACCTATGACGTCGATGGTCTGACGATAGTCTGATGATGGTCTGATGATGGTCCGACGATGGTCTGATGATGGTCCGACGATGGTTCGACAATGGTTTGACGATGGTCTGACGATGGTCCGACGATGGATCGACGATGGTCTGATGATGGTCTGATGATGGTCCGACGATGGTCTGATGATGGTCCGACGATGGTCTGATGATGGTCCGACGATGGTCCGACGATGGTCTGACGATGGCCTGACGATGGTCCGACGATGGTCTGATGATGGTCTGACGATGGTCTGATGATGGTCCGACGATGGTCCGACGATGGTCCGACGATGGTTGGACGATGGTCTAACAATGGTCCGACGATGGTTCGACGATGGTCTGATGATGATCTGATTATGGTCCGACGATGGTCTGATGATGGTCCGACGATGGTCTGATGATGGTCCGACGATGGTCCGACGATGGTCTGACGATGGCCTGACGATGGTCCGACGATGGTCTGATGATGGTCCGACGATGGTCTGATGATGGTCTGACGATGGTCTGATGATGGTCCGACGATGGTCTGATGATGGTCCGACGATGGTCTGACGATGGTCTGACGATGGTTTGACGATGGTTGGACGATGGTCTAACAATGGTCCGACGATGGTTCGACGATGGTCTGATGATGATCTGATTATGGTCCGACGATGGTCTGATGATGGTCTGACGATGGTCTGACGATGGTCTGACGATGGTTTGACGATGGTCTGACGATGGTCCGACGATGGTCTGACTTTGATGGCTTGTCTGATAAAATTCTGTTTTGATATTTGTTTAGTGGACAGGTTTAATATTTTTAAGTATAATAAAGAACAGAATGAACGTAGTCATTGTCAGTCCTTATCTTACGAAGGCTGGTTGTAATAGCGCACGATCAATGTATGCATTACAAACAAGGCGATGAGCAATACAGACAATTACCAACACAGTCACGACTTATCGAAAATACCAGTATCATGTACTAACTCTCAGTTCTTTCAATTCTTATGAAATAATTTATGATTTGTTCAATGAATAATAATTTAAAAAAAAATCCTCTCCTTGTCACATCTTGCTATACACGGAGATAATCGGTATAGCAATATTCTTATGCACGCAATATTATCAGTCTCGTGGCTTTCAGCATAAAAATAATAAAATAAAATAACAGTGCATGTCTAAATGTGTTCTTGGTTTTTTAATTGATCCGAAAATGAGGTCCTCTTTCTCCTTCATATGTGAATATCATTTGGTCTTCGCATATAGTGTCGAAGCCAGATGATGGGTGGGGGGGGGGTTGCTCCCACAGAAATTTTCCGGGACGAAACGGGGACGGCAAGACGATTGATAAAAGAAACATAAATAGTTATGATGTATATTATACTGGATAGGCTACTTGTTGTTATAACACAGTGTGATCTGCTTCTCAAACAGTTTTCCTTATAATCTATGCATTTCATATACAACGGCACGAGATTCCTCTGAAAGAGTCATATTGGATTCAGTGATTGACACTTTTAGTGAAGCGTTCGTGCGTCATATATGGAATTGTATTGTCGACTTTAATAAAAAACACAAAAATCGTCATTTGAGTCAATATGGAGATATGAGATACCTATTCTCACGTGCTATTATGTACTGGAAAATGTGTATAAGCAGGCCTCTTTTCAGGGTCGTAGCCGAGGGGTGTACGAGGGGTGTAGCTAGACTTCTTTTTTGAAGGGGGACCAAGAAATTGCCCAGGGTAAAGCAGAATCGAGTTTCTAAAGAAAACAAAAACATTCTGACCATCTTTTTGCGCGGGGGGGGGGGGAGACCAGATAAATACGGGGGGGGGGGGTTAGCCCTTATAACACAGACTCGCAGTTACACAGATGTATAGTGAACATAATGGAAACGACAGTTCAACTTTGCACCTTACCGAGAAAAACAATTCTCAAAGGGGAAGGGGAACCTCTCCCCCTTTGAACCCCTCCCCAGAACGGATGTCAGACAAAACAATCGGGGATATGCCACAAAGACTGTCTCTCTTTCGGATTCACGAGGATAGGTTAAAAGTCACTCGGTTCACGCAATCTCTCCCCCCCCCCACATAACCAGCCCCAACCCGGCCGCCAATTTATGTAAATCGATATTCCACAACCATTCATTTCTCACATCATATAATATAAGCGATATCAAATACTTGGCTACACTGATTTATCGAGTGAAGTCCATTTTAGATGCTCATGAATACGGCGGTATCTTATATCTTACATTTCGTAGAGAGGGTAAGAGATACTACGTAAATCAAAGATGATCTAACGTCTATAGCGTGTAAAGTGTGTCTAGACAATAATAAACTGAGCTGTTGGCAGCTATCTCTACAAAACAAAAAGATGAGACTCACTGGTAGTCACGTGATGTAATTTATCCACTCTGATTTTATTTTGTCCGCTTCGTTCCAAGGTTTCCTCTCGATTTCGGTGAAACAAAATTCGCTTTAAGGAAAAAAAAAATCCAGCCCGTGGCAAATCAAATTTGGAATCATCTTAATTTTTGGCGTTCAAAATGTTTTGCGACGATTTATTTTCAAAAAACAGCAGTATAGTCTGCAGGTCTGAAGTACTAAAATTATTCAAACCACTTTCGATTTGATAATAATTGTTTAATCTGTTAGTGGTGTCCTTATACAAATATTTCCTATGATATCCAGTTCTACATCACCTGTAAATCTGAAACTGTTTTTATTACAACCTTCGAGGAAATTTATCTCACTGAGACATTCAGTCATCTTGCGTGTTCCTTAAAAATGTCTGAGAACAATTTCGAGAGTAAAGACCTCCAGGAAAGTACTTTTTGAAAACTTCTAGCAATTATAGCGTGCTATAATTTGGGGCCTATACTGACTATACCTTTCAAGCACTGATAAAAGGTCTGTATATATACACACGGTTCCGCTTTTGTTATGTTAAATGAAACACTATCCAAACTCCATCTTTGGCTTAGAACTTCTTTGAACATCTTAGAACATTTTTGGCTTCTCTGTCTGAGAACAATTTCGAGAGTAAAGACCTTCAGGAAAGTACTTTTTGAAAACTTCTAGCAATTATAGCGTGCTATAATCGGGGGCCTATACTAACTACCTTTAAATCATCGATGAAAGGTCTGTATATGTATACACGCGGTTCGCTTTTGTTTTATGTTAAATGAGACACAAATCCAACTCCATCTTTGGCTTTGGCTTATATGAAAGAGATCGTTGTCATGAACAGCTTCTTCCAAATAAGTAACACAACTTGTGCTCCGTAATTTAAAAAGAGCTCATGCAGTATTTTTTACGACACTTAAGTGACGACGAAATTTGGACCTCGAAGCACGCAGGGGCTCAGCCCTTACGGATAACAACTTCGTCGGGGAGGCTTATATACAATTCTCTATTTTTCGAAACTCAAATTTGGAATTCTTTCAATTTAAAAAGTCATTTCAGACGAGGAAACCGTAGCTTACTCTTGGACGAAAAACAAAAACAACACTGGACATTGCTATGACCCGGCCGGGGATCGAACCCTGAACCTCCCGATTGATAAGTCTCATTGCATCAAATGCCACCGCCTTTATCCACTCGACCACAGCACCGTTTTGGACGATATCGAGTTGAAAACTTTATTCTTGGGTCTTTCGTTTTGTAAATCTGTGATTTCATAATGTGTCACGAGGATCTGAAAACTTTTACTTTGTGTCTTCTTCCACATTTTCAAGGTAAACAGTTTTGACACTGCAAGGCAATCTTTATCACCAGATTATGTCAACAGCTTTGTTACTTTACATTTAGCATTTTGTAACACCCACCTCCATTACA
The DNA here is from genome assembly GCF_037975245.1 of Apostichopus japonicus. Taxonomy (NCBI): domain Eukaryota; kingdom Metazoa; phylum Echinodermata; class Holothuroidea; order Aspidochirotida; family Stichopodidae; genus Apostichopus; species Apostichopus japonicus. The sequence continues at coordinate 16,326,047 of NC_092570.1, forward strand.
GAAAATACGGCCAAAAAAAACAACAAACATCGTTATACATAAAGCAAACCATTAACAGTTGAAGCACCTGTGGCACGATGATGTAATATTTAGACAATTGTGTGTGTAGGAACATTAAATTTATGATATCTTCCAAAATGGAAGATGGCTCTCTCTTCACCAAACTGACCGATGGTGATGGTTGCGTATATATGCTCCCTTGAAACATTCGCGTAGGGGGAGTTCCGCTATGAACGCTTGCAACATCGTGCACAATAGTTGACTTCATTTATTATTTGTATCCATGCCATAACCTCTTGAAAGTTTAAAACTGAACTGAACTGACGTAGGGAGGCGAATTAGAAACTGGCTTTTAGTTTGTTAACAAAAGGAAACACTTTAACGTGCTCCTTCAGCAGAAATGAAAGACAAAAGAAAATACAGGGCTGCAGCCGATAAGCTACTATATATTATCGTTTGGATCGTGTAGCGTCATTCACGCACGGTTCAAAGTCACGCAAATCTGTGATCATTCAATACAATTTCATTGAGACTCTTTGTTTGGAAATGTACTTTTAGAATATGCATTGAACCATTGAGAAAGTCTATTGGATATGAACAATCTTGTTGCGGGTATAGTGAATATATTGCACGTTACCACACTGTTAAATAGCTCGAATACATGTCTGCCCTTTTGCATTATCGTGATAGATTCTGGAAAGTTTCCGGCTGAGTTGCAAGGGTTCAAGTCCTACTTTTTAACTTGAAAAGAAAGAAAGAAGCAACTAACATAAAGCTGCTCTTTGGAATGACCAGGGAACATTTCTTCGATTGCAAGAGGGAAGGCACATTAGGTAAAACTGTGACATCACATTATTTGGAAATCGGAAATACTGCACTGTGAGTATATTATTAGTGTCTTTGTAATATTACATACAAATATTGAACAAGATATACAGATAACTCGGAAGACCGAAATGTGTTTAATTTGGCTATAAAATAAAGAACTGTGTCTGTAGAATGTGTGCAAGGATGGGCGGGGGATGAGTTGGGTGGGAAGGGGGGGGGTATAGGTTCTGAAAAGAGGTTATCCCGTACTTTCTTTCCATATGCCTTTATTGACACACACACACATATATATATATCTGATATATATCTATATCTGTATTGATATATATATATATATATATATATATATATAATAGTATATATATATATATGTTGGTATATGGTACCGCGGAAGAGCAAATATAGGCTATACATACTAATGCACGGCGTAGCAAAAGCTGCTGTATACTCAAAAGAGTTTCACGCACGTACGAATAGTATGGTCAGTGGCGTAACCAGTGGGGTTTGTTGGGGGGGATGAGGGGGGGGGGTTGGGAAGGAGGCGGGAATATCAGTCAAATGAGTTTTCCCCAACTTGCCACGCAATGATATTGGTGGGCCAAAACAAGCGGTTGGGCGAAAATTATTTGAAATCATCAAAATGCTCAGTTAAACCAGTTCACGGTTGACGTTAATCCGTAATTGAAGGGAATTCTCAAATTAACAGCAGCCAAATTGCGTCTCAAATTAATTATAGTTCTATCATTTTGCTTACTGTCATCGCTTAGAGGCTCCCCCTTCTCCCTCTCCTCGCCACACACACTCTACCCAACGAGATACCTGATACCATGCTTGTTATATCATGTGTAATTGTTTATAACTTTATACCATCATTCTATCGACCGTCAGAAGTAAATCCGATATTGTGACTTGGAAGCTGCAGTATGGATATATTATGCAATTTCGACATCGCATGTGTGAACTCACACAGGCTGATCAGTCGTTAGTACAGGCCTTACCGAAATATTGTTCCCAGCGTCGACGCAGATTTAAGCCGATTAATGTTATAAAACCGATGGACTATTGTGCTTAACTGACAGTTTCCTAATGGCTGAACTCGAACTCTTTGCACCCCCACCAGATGAAAAAGTCTGGTTACGTCACTGAGTATGGCGATCACCAGGCCTGATAATTTACGAATATTGTTGGTATGTTCTGTGAATAGATTACAAAGAATCATCTCAATGTGTCCAAATAAAGAAAATGCCAACCATATTGCGATAGTAGTGGAAAAAAAAATAGCAATGTCTGCGCGATATTATACATATATATTTATACCCCCCACCCCTCCCCCGCACACACAGGAGAACGGGCTGGCAGCAATTGTGTGTATGTATGTTCTTTCTTATATACACAAACAGACAAACAAACACATTTACACATAAATAATATATATATATATATATATATATATATATATATATATATATATATATATATATATATATATATATATATATATATATATATATATTTATAGCCCAGTCCGAAGGAACGTGTGGATCCAAGTTCCAAAGTACAACTTTTAACAAACAACCGTTACCGATTCTTATTGGATAAGAAGTAGATTTTCTTACCAAATTATTCTGTAATTGCGTGTTAGCTATTGTGGCAAACATCTGTAAAGCACACCTTGTCACGGAATGACTTAAAAGCATAACGACTTTGCCGATGGTATCTACATATTATTCATTCACGTATCCTGCAGATGTTTATACGTAAAAGGTACCAAAACAAACAGGTAGGCTACGTTTATCGCTTGGAAATGGTTCACTGTAGAGTGCGTTACATATTATACAGTTAGATATTCTGGTAGTATTGTTCAAAAGAAATGTTTCTGCAGTCAAGATAAACGCTTTCAAAAAATATCATTACAAATAACCATTTGTTCAAATAAGAGTCCTCATACTTCGTAATTCGCAGTCCATTCGCACAATCGGACTGTGGAATATAAATCCCATTGTGTTGTATCAACGCATGAAATACCATATACACCTCTATTTTTTATTAACTCCTCAAAATATTTTTAAACATGGAGGGGAAGGGGGGAAACTACCCTGTATCTAAATTTGTTGGTGAATGTATTCGCAGGATTTAAGCGGTAAAATATGCGTGAAACACCGGCAATGCTGAAAGAGTATAAACTCGATATGATCATTGAAGGCTATAGTGAACGTTCGAGTCTCGGTCACGCACTACATATGATTATCGCTGTATTACGCACTGCCGTAAATTCGAAATCAATTGCGGCAGCACTCTTTGTACCTAGCGCAGCTTTTTTCTACACGACCGTCAAAAGAACTTATCGTATAAGCTTCATTTCACAGTACACCGAGAACATACTTTCGTTGCTTGTTTTGCATGTGATATTCTACTAATTTTTACATGGCTAAATTTAATACATTCGGCATGCGTAGTTAATCTAGTCTTGCATTTCAGTTTGTACCGAAAACGAGATTCAATATGCAGGTAGGCAAAACAACGCTGAGCTCGCATATTTTCAATTTTGAATTTCAAGCCCGTATAAAATGATATATATCCTGGATATGAAAACCGCACATTAACAACATACTCCTACGGTTTACATGGTATAAATTATTGTAAACCTATTATAGCTATAGTTGTGAAGTACTTTCTACAGTCGAGTGTGCAGAGGGTTGTATGCTATTTTAAAGATTACTGGCCTTAATTGGTCACTTTTAGTGTCAAATTTAAATATTCTGCGCAACGAAACGGTATATGGAAATTCGTCTTGTGCGTCGCAGATCCTTAAAAGCTACGCTTCTTACAGATCTGGCATATGGCACATCATTGATCTTTACTAAATTGTATTGCGTGTGATGTGGATGACACGACAACCCAGCTTCAACTTGCATATAAAATGTACATCAATTTGAAAACCGAAATAATAAATTGATTACTTCTTTTTTTCCTACGTCAGCGCAGTAGTCATCGTTCTATGATTTGATGTGTTTTATTTTCTCCTTTTACTTTTAAATTTCACCAGTTCAACATACCTTATCTTGTTGCCTGTCATGTAACATATGTGTGAAACACCGCACAGCAATGGCCAATTTCCCGCAGAGTACCTTGAACTACCCAATGATCAACGGGCATGCTGCATATGACATGAGGACAGATCTATACATGTCCCAAGTAGATGCTTACTATCGTAATCAACATCTAAATGAGGTCCTCCAACAACATCTACAATTTTCGAGACAACAAGACCAAATCCTGAGATCTGGAAACCATTATGCAAGTCATCAAGTTCAAGAGAACGTCAACAACAATTCATCGGTGTTGAAATTAAGCGATTTGAGACAAAATCATTCACCAAACGAGCTGTTTATGCTGCCTCCCCAAATTGCAGATGCAATTCAAACACAAAGGAGCAAAGAAGTGAATTTTAGTACAGGTGGGCATCCTTATGCATCTTTCCGGGACACACCTAGCCTCTCCAGAAGATCGCATTCAGGAAACCATCGCAGTGAGCTTCACGGATTGGACGTTCATCATTCAAGGCCCAATCAGGCAGAATCATTAATGCACTTTAATGTCCATCGTCGCCGGAAAGAGCATATTAATCTGAAGAGAAATGCTACGCGAAGTGTAGGTGAATTGCAAGCAAATCAATTTTGTAACCCTGCAGGTAGAGAATGCTTTGGAGCTGTGTACAAGCGACCTCGTTTGAGCCAGGGTACGTCACCGCTGCCGCTGTACGTTCAAAATCACGATGTTGACAATAGCTATTCTCTGGGGGCCATTTGGACTAATGCTTCTCCAGAAGCAGTCAACAACAAAAGAGATATGCTGGGACACATTTCATCACGGTTACCGAATGGACAATGCCACACTGTTTCTACTCAACTTCCTTCGTCGCATCTATCTATGAGTAATATTCATTCTCAAGATGTGAACATAGTTCGGCAGCTTGGGACAAGAAATGCTTCCATTGAGCAGCAGAGGATTTCGCTGTCGACAATTCAAAACGGACATCCTTTGGGTCGTCATGCCTGTCGCCGTTTACGAAAACGTTCTCAACAATTTCCAGTCGGAGAGAGTACCACCTACCCACGAGAGTTCAGTATTACTCATGCGACGCCGCCTCAACATAGCGCGACACAAAGTTCTGCTGGTTTTGCAGTTCCTCAGCGACATCACTGTCATGCTCCCAATGATATTGCTACCAAAGTGAGAACGGCTAGCAAAAATCGAAAGGTTACGACAGGATCTGCATCAGCTAACGACAAAAGGAAGACAATTCATTACAATGAGGATAATATATTATTTCGAGCCCTCACTTCAAACAAACACGGAAAACACAATATTACACCCGTCGCAAGCAAACGGAACGTATCCAGATATGAGACGAACAGCAACAGCCTTGATGGAAATTTGATCGCTGGATTTCAGTCAAAGCCACAAATAAGATGGAATAGCGCTAACGAGGAGGTAACGGATTTGACTCGTGGAATGTTACCACATATGAGTCGAAATAGTGCGATGAGATCTGCCATGATTAGCCCAAACAGTTCACAGAAGGAACGGAAACCTAACCAATATCAAACGGTGAAATCTTGGAACTCGAACCGTGAAAATCATGACGTCGCACTTAAAGCACCGAGCAGTGTTGCCTGCAAGACTTTTGATGGACCCAAAACAGATCATCTTGCCAAAAAACGGTGTGAAAAGTCACAGGTTACAAATTTCCGTTACATGGACCACGAAGACACGGAGACCCAGAAAAGGTGTATTTCTTACTCAGGTAACACAACAACGGACACTTTGAGTCGAGAATCATTTAAAAGTCATAATCAAGGACACAATTCCAGGAAAATTCATCAAAGTAATGAAAATTCAAACCGAGTTTTGAACCCCAAGCAAGCACAACCGGAAAGGGATTACTTCTTGAAAGATAAATTAGAATCACGGGAAGGGTTGACGATGTCCTATGGGACGTTCTTGCAGGAGGTTATAGTTCCAATGACACTTGCCATGTCACCGCAAAAACATAACAGGAGAGCATCTCTAGGGTCAATCTTAGACGTTTGGCAAAAGCAAAAGCAAAAGTTCTCTTTTGTTGAGAAGTCTGATGGGGACGTATATTTCAGAAAAGTAGGAAAGGACGTCGAGACACCGAGCGTTGAATGTCAGAAAGGCATAAAGGCACATACAGTTAAAGCATCACAATTACATGATCCGAAGAACAGCACAGCTAAATGTAATGGTAAAGACCATAATCGAACTGGAAGTGACACCATCAAAGAGGAATATGATATCGTTTCCAAAATGGCCGATTCCTGTACCATTAACTTGGAAGAACATGTTGACGGTATCAATCTCTTGAAACTGGACGTGAACAACTCTGGAAAAGTTGGGGTTGAAAATACAACCCCAACATCTCCAAAACAAGAGATTGAGCCTTTATCAGAGTTTGCCTGTGCTCCAAATGATCGCACGGTAACACGTACAATAACTGAGAAAGAAGATACCGAATTTGCTGCTTTAAAAACAGGACATTTACAGAGGAAATCGGCACGAGTTGTCCTTAAGGCAAGTGATCATATCAAAATGAAGATTTTCAATGCCGGCAGTCAATCATACACTTCTGATGGAAGCCGATATCATAAGAGAAGGAAACAGAACGAAGACTGCTTAAAGGAGAAAAAAATATTAATGAGGATTGGGTCAGAGAGGCTGTTTACTCGGTCCTACCATTCGGTAAGTAGCACTGGATGGTAGCATATTTATAGCTCGCAATAATTGAATATAACAACTTTCATAGTTGGATAATATTGGGTCCAATTCGTATCACTTTGTCTTCAATCTGGATTTGAAAGGTTCAAAAGGGTGTTGACCCTTGGTAACTGAAAGCTTACCTGTATTGCAAACGATTATGAATATCACATAAACCATGTCATCGAGTGGTTCTAGGAACAGTTCCCGCACCATTTCCCCGACGGTCTAAGGCGCAATCGTCCATATATGATGAATAACTTAGACATTTTAGTTTCATATTAACTTCTTTGTAAGGAATTGATCAGATTACCAACATCAAATGCCTTTTACGTATGGTCGATATTTACCACAACATAAACACAATTGGTCCAAGCAGAACAGAGGCAAAATAGCTTAAATAAAACCATAATATTGTTGTTCCGAAACTCATAAAGTCTCATCGGTTGACAACTCATCACAAAGAGGCCCCTAAGTTGCATAATTCGCCACTTGACTTGTTTGTGTTTCGTTAATGTCAAACTGGCCTTGGAATAAATGTTTTAATAGAGAATATGCATCTTCAATTTAAATCAAAATTTCATTTATGTTGTATTGTTGTATTAATTATCAATTTTACATTTTTGCGTGTCTAGACAATTTCGTCAAAGAAATCGCATCCAAAAAATTTGAATCGAAAACAACAGAGAACAAGGCATGAGTTGCTGTCCGCACCAAAAGGTAACGTCTATGCATGGTTGCTTGTGGTTGCTTCACAAACTTTGCCTGTTCATATCAAATCTTTAATATTCAATATTGTTCAAGGATAATTACCAGCAACTTTGCCAGATTGTTCTATGAATAGAAATTTATAAATTGTAGTCGTAACACTAGTCACTGTTATGGGAATTGTACGGCAAAGAAAATTAGATATTGTTTGGATTCAACGAGACGTGACTGAAGCCTCAAACTTTATGTTTAGCAATTGAGATTGTATCCAATTTATGTCTTAGAGTTCGGCATGTTATTTCTACTTCGTGCATGAACAGAATAACATTTATTATTTTGGTACATACGAGTGGCTGCTACTCTGAAAAAAAAAAAAAATAGTTTAGATGTCTTGCTGCTGATTTTACTCAAAACTCATATATTAACAGATTATGCGAGACATGTTTCAGACATATTATATACTGCTCTGCTAAAGAATAAGAAAGATAATAATCTTAATGATGATACAACTATAGTAATAGAAACATAAAGCTTCGTTTCTTTGTCATTTGTATCCTATAGATGTTGCCATACTGGTGATGCATCTATTAGTAAAGATATGCAGTTCTCACTATTGGTTAACTGTCATTCTGTAGTATTATTGAATGTCCTTTCATTATTATCTTTCCAGAATTTACACGCATTGCACTGTCGGTTCATAAAACATCCGGTGAGACTATTCTGCACAGGATTGTTCGATTGAATTCTAAGGTATTCTCAAATTGTCCTCATATTAAAAAAAAAGCAACAACAACTTATAATTTCTTAAGTCTGTTCATAACCTCATGTCCTATAAACAAAAATACCCGGTCCACGTACAACGGAGAGTTATTGTAAGGACACACACGTCATTTGGAAGCTTGGCAACCAAACTGGATGCTTTTCTCACGTAGCCGTCGATCGTTCTCTGTTGCAGCTCATGAACTTTGGAACATAATTCCCTCTGACATTGCAACAGCTGCTCATACCAACACTTTTAAGGAAATTTGAGACTTGTATTTTCTCAAGAACATTTACGTGATTCTAAGAGTCACTGAGCATTGCTTGACTTTGGGCGTTATATAAAGTTTTGGATTGATTGATTGCTTTCGTTGATCAAGATAGCCTTAACATGATGAGGTCATCTCCATTATGCTTTTTAAGTAAGGATGACTATAATGGTAACATAAGATGTGACGCCACGAATTGATGCAATTCAGATATCAGTTTGTGGGTTAAGTATATATTGACACAGAGACCTCCCGCAGTCATGTTCGTTAGCCGCAGTTAAATGAATTGAGGAAGTTAAACTAATCATGATGAATCTTTTTGACCCTTTGCAATCAATACTTCATTCAGAGCAAACGAAATTAGTAATTCCATGCGCACACAATGGGACCCAGTTGACAAGTGGAAATACTAGTGAGAATAGAGGTGATGTATTAGGTGGTGTATTATTCCTTTGCAAGAATAGTATTGATAGCTAACCAGGATTGGGTTCTGTGATAGTACTTAAGCTTAGAGAGGGCTTATCAAGTTCCAGAAATTGCTACATAATCATAAGTACCGATTTCTTCCTGTTCATGGAACTTCATTTCAAGTAGTGGTTTATCTTATGTAATCAGGTAGTTTTAATCCGGTTCAGTAAATACTATATGCAGTCGTCGTTTCAAACATTCTGCTATTCCGTTACCAATAAACGTTGCGTCATAATCTCGTCACACTGATTCCTATAAGTGGATAATTACAAACATATTCACAATTGATGTTAATTGTAAAGGCAGCTCAATGATATGAAAGTGTATCATCCTAAACACAAATCAAATTAATGGTGGAATAAGTTAAATATATGGTTTTGTAAGTTTCTGGTCCAAGTTGACAGAAATTAACCAAACGAATCAACTATAAGTCTCTCTCCCTTAATAGTACCAGTCATAAATAATTATATACAATAATATGAAGTAGACTTCACCACTTTCGTGTACATAAATAATGATTATTCTGAAGCTCTCGACAATGACATCAAACAGAAAATATGTTTACGTTTTTTTGTGTGTCCAGAATAGCCTCCGATACTGCTTAGATAGTGGGTTTCATGATGACGTGAACAAGAAGGACAATGCAGGCTACACGCCGCTTCATGAATGTTGTGTCTTCGGTAGATTATGGATAGCTGAACAGTTGATACTTTGTGGGGCGGATGTTAACGTTAGCTCTTACGATGGAACAAGGTAGGGTAATAAGCTGGCTTAACGATCACTTAAGATTGTGATATACATAGTACATATATATTTTTGCGTATTGCAATGTGGTGGAGGGTTAAAGTTGTATTTCCAATGACTTTGTTCATATTGCTTCTAATCTGGAATGTAGTTCTCTCGATCAAGAAAAGAAAGACATATACCTGGAATGTACTTTTGGTAAATTTAGTCCACCAGGAACATTGCGTGTAGAAATAAGTTTGATCGTGGGTAAGAGAGTTACAAATCGCTTAGTTTTGTTTTGTTTCAGAAAATGTAAATGCATTGCCTATTTTTGTCAAGTTTATCAAATATTTCGTAAAGCGTCATTTCGTCATTGGTAGAGCGACTAAATTAGCGGATTGTGATTTATATGGCACTTTTACATTTTTTAGTATGATATCACGTGCTTTTGAAACATTCGACTTAAAATAAACTAGAGCATTAGGATACCATCACGACTACCAGATAAAAAATATATTCGATTCGCCTACCAACTGACAGATTAGTGTTACAAGTATAATAACATGAGTTCGAGTACAAGTATAATTTCTTATCATAGAATGGTGTAGTCCAAAATAAACCAGCCGGCGACGAATGGGACATTATCCGAATTTTCTTCGTATGAGTACAAGTCCAAGACACCAAGAGCGACTATATACGAGTACATAATTGTGTACTAATACCAATACTAGATTGTTAAATGTCCCAAGTATAAAATACAAATCAATGAGGCCGAGTACAAGCAGCTATGCTACAAGGGCGGACTCACTACGGGTATTAAAACAAGAACTATTACTTTGATCAACGAAACTTGCATTAGCTAAGTCATACCATCATATTGAAATATGCAATTATGCTAATTCCTAGTTCACCAGGGATTTTCCCTCTCACAAATTGCGGTAGACCCGCATATGTTATAAAAAGATTTATTGATAAAACGTGCTGTCGCAGAACGGACTTGCCGTATCGGTTTCTTTACGGATACCAAACTGTCCCGTAGCACGGCTGGAAATGAATGGGTAACGTATATGTGGTTAGTTTATATGTATGAAAACATTAAGTAATACTTAATAGAAGTTACCCCGAAGGAAAAATATGTGCTATTATATATCGGTGATTCATATTTTTGACGGTCATTTCTGGGTTGAATAACTTCACATGTAACACATCTGAAACGTTGATATTTGGTGTACTTTTCACAGACCTTTACACGATGCAGTCGAGAATGGGTACACTAATCTAGTGCGATTATTGCTAGCCAACGGTGCTGATCCTCTTATACCCACATATGCCAAAAGGACCGCTCTGGATAACGCAAAATCTTTGGCCATGAGGAAATTGTTGCTGGGTGAGATAATGCGTTCACTGACAACCCCTTCACAAACGAATTCTACAAACAGTTTCACGTTAGCAATTGACTGTTTATTACGCACGTTTTTTTCTTTCTTGTAAAGAGATCGCGTCTGTCGCTTAAGAATTTATATAATGTAATACGATGCTATTTTATTGTAACTCTACCTTTTAAAAATTGTGATAGGTCGATGATTACACTGTTATAGCCATTGGAGTAGCCAAGAGCGACCCCCCCCCCCAAAAAAATAAAGTAAAAGAAAAGAGAGTCCACATTCTCATCCGAACCCAACTATTTTTGGGCATGGGTGATTCCCAGTTGGTGGATATATGGAGAGAACTTTTAAGAACTGCACTGAACAGTCTTGAAGATCCAAGATGCACCATTTGTTGACTTTAAGACATGTCATCAGCCAATCGGTGGTTATGTTTTTCGTCCTTGATACTCTGCGTCCCGGGCACCGGGATTTCCCCACTTGTTATATCATCGGTCAGAATTCGTAAATTTAAGGACATGTATTTTCTTTGTATTTTGTAGATTACCTTACAGATATAAACGGTACAAGCGATGATCTGAAAGCAAAATTAAAGACGGCATCGACACGTCCATCTGGAATCAGGTTTCGGTCATCGTATTCGAGTCAAGGTATAACTAGATACGTGCATGTAGTGATGCCCCATATATCAAAACGAGAATGAAAACAAACATCTCGTTGTGCATATTTGAGTATGTAAATCATTTCCCTATTTGGAATTTTTGATTGTCACTCAAAACATACATACTTCAAGTATTATATGATGGAGGAATGCGTAAAATGTAAAGAGGAGACAATTTGGTTAAGGAAAGCCGTAGGGGTGGGAGTTTGGGGTAACGAAGATGCTCACCACTCAATCAAAATAGCATTTGTCATACATTTGTCATCATACGAACTTAATAATACAAATGCTTATTCCTCCAATGCTATACGCGAGATGGTTTCTTTCCTTTTTCACTTTTCGAGAAATGATTCTTCTTAGCAATTACCCTCTTCATTTTCAAGCATATTGTTATTAATGTTTCTTATATTGCATATTAATTTTCATAGAACATTCTTCCTGGGAAAATACCTTTCTGGATACATCTTCATTGGATGAGGGGGACAAGCTTGGATCCAATAGTCCTCTGTTATACCTCAAAGAAAAACAGCATCCACACCACTTCCGCTTGCAACTGAAAGAAAATGAAAGGTATTGATGACGTCATTAATAAGTTAGAGCACCTCTCTGCCATCGATTTGTGATAAAAGTTTCGACAGCATTCCTTGTATACTATAATACCATCCAAATGTTGAATATATAGTCAAGTTACATTTTAAATAAATGAGAAAAAAAGTAAATCTGACTGAGGAATCTTAACTTTCTTCTTTCCTATTTTTGCTATAATTTGGTCCATAATTAGGACTGCACACAAGGTTGTGCTGATAATCACCGTTTTGTTGTGGGGGATATCAATGTACATCCCGCAGCCCTAGATCCGTGAATGCTTCGTATGATACGATATTTTGTCTCTTGAATCTCAAGATAATGACATCAAACTATGTTTTGAATTGACGCAGATATCCTTTCGTTACTTTATGGTATATTTTACAATAATTAATTTTCATTGCTGTAATGTTTATAACAGGCTATTTGTATGCAAGTCTTTCAGCTTTTCTACGTATAGTGTCTCTTCGGTTATTAGCTAAGTCAATTTCTTTTATCAACTGGTAGGTATGTGTAAGAAGTAATGTAATTTAAGTATGAATTTGCAACCAAATCACTTATTATCTTACGCCTGTTGCATTTTTACAATACGTTAACTAAACAACATCGGTTTTCCCTTAAATTCTTGTTTCTTATGTTTGTTTTTGTTTTATAGAATCAAGACATGGTATTATCTATTCGAGGTTTTGTCGAGACTCAAAATTCCCGCGGTCACATTTCCATATCTATATCCTCACATTAAAGTGCACGGGCTGCCGATTGATATATTCATTAAGAAGGTTGAACGAGCCAGAGGTCAATTACAAAATGATCATCTTCCTGAGATTTATGCCTCCAAAGAACTGATAGAGTTTGTTGAAGCCGACGATGAGATGAGCGCTATACTGCAGATGGAAGGATGGACCTGCTAGGTACCTTACTTCAATATTAAAGAGAGAGAGGATCAAAACAAGTTGAGTTGAGTTGAGTTGAGTTGAGTTGAGTTGAGTTGAGTTGAGTTGAGTTGAGCTGATTGATAGTTGATTGAGTGAGACCTATTTTGACTGGCTAAACCCTGGATTCTTCCAGGAAGTGTATCACAGTAGGTTGTCATATGATGTCTACAAAGTACAGACTATACAAAAGCTTTCTTCTGATATAAACTTCTTGTTGCTTTATTGTTTAAATGCGACACATTTTGAATATATTTCCTTACTTGTCAATATTCTCTGTTTATGGAGTTTCATCAAAATGCCACTTTTTTTTTACTTTGTATAGAATATTACTACCCTCTGTGACCAAGCGGTACAGATACTACAAAGGGAAAACATAAACATTTTCAGCTGAATTGTCTTGATGATATCATTCACTCCGTTGCCAGATGCAATAGCAAAAATATCCCCTAATTTGAAAAAAATCGTATCTTTGCCATACCATATGCTATTAAAAATCTATGTTTTGACCTAAAGATGCACGGAAAATATCGAGCAAATTGATTAACCACTGAAATAACTCTTTAACTTGATTGAAGGATTATTCAGCTAACTCTCATCATCACACAATTCCATTGTATAACACAGAAAAACTGAAGACAATATAAAGTTAATATCATTGCTGTTATAAATATCTATACGGCATTTCCATGTGTGTAAATTTCGAATTGTATGATTTCTACGGAGTGCCGAATGTAATACAAATGATTAACATTGACATAGTTGTATTACA